>NC_134485.1:290428474-290538474 GCF_040206685.1 Ascaphus truei
AGATACTTATCCTATATTTGAATTTACTGTTTATGAATCAAGAGGAAGGCAAACAAAAAACCCAGGTGAAACATTATCTAATGATGTCTTATAAGGGAAAACAATTAATTCCTTCCTGACTCCAACAATGGCAATCAGATTTCTCCCTGGATCAACATCCTTCCCATATACTCTTATTTGGTATATCCCTGTATACCTTTCCTTTCTAAAAAAAAATATGTCAAATCTTTTCTTGAAGATATTTATTGTATCTGCCATCACAGTCTCCATGGGTACTGAATTACACATTTTAACTGCCCTTACTGTAAAGAAGTAACTTTTCTTTGTTGCTGGTGGAATCTAATTTCCTCCAACCTTAAGAGATGACCCCATGCTGCTTGTACAGCCCTTGGGATTAATAGTTCTTTTGAAAGCTTCGTGTATTGACTCTGAATATGTTTGTAAATTGTTATCATATCCCATCTTAGGCAACTTTTTTGTAACTTAAACCAATCTAAAGGAAAGGTATACAGGTGTTGCCCTTTTTCTGACACCTCCCAAAGGGACTACTGGTCACTGTACACAACCTGCGGCTCCAGGAGATCTGAGCCTCCGCTAGCTGGGAGCCTGGGGTAACTATTCTAGCGCTTATCCAGGATCCCCGTTATGCAAGATTCCCCTGGGCAAGAAACATACCACCACAGTGCGTGAAACCAAGTTTTTCTATGCAATCATACCTTATACTCTATATGACATTACACATAACATATTCTTATACTATAATGCTAGTCTTGGCAGCAATACCTAACACCGTTATAACTGCTACGGTCCTTATACTATAGTGGCTCGGCCACACCTCTAGGGAATATTGTCCTGTACAATAGTGGCTCAGCCACACTCTTATAGAGTATTGTCCTTGTATTGTATTACGTGGTATAGGCTCAGTCCTCTAGCCACTCGCTAGTGTCCCTAAAGAGGTTAGCCTAAGGCGGGATCAGCGCCTGATGACCGGTGTTGGTGCACTTGTTGTTACAATATACCTTCCGGTCACGGCGGTGACCGGTACCTCTTCACAAAGGATCCGATGCCTCCGACCCATGACCTCTAGATGTCGCGGTGTCCAGCCGTCTGGTCCCAGATGACTGCAACCGGCCGCAACTCTGTGCTTTGTCCCTACCTAATGTATAGTAGGGTGACAATCACTTCCACTACAGGGCGTCCCTGCAGTACAGCAGCCTACTGTGACTCAGGGGATGCTCCTATGGGCCTGAGGGGATAGCTGGCCTATGCAGGTGGGTCACGGACCCCCTGCACTCATACTACCTCCTTCAGATCCGTCCAGATCTCCTCTGACTAGCATGGTCTCTCCCCCACGCTTCCCTTTCCTGCTCCCGTCATCCTAGCCTTCTGATTGGTTCTTCCCATCAGGTGACTGCCCAGAAGCTCATGGGAGTTGTAGTTTCTCCACGGAGCCTCTCTGCCTTAATCTGCACAGACACTCAGCTATTGCATCAGCCACTGCCTGTCTGACTCTGCTCTGACACACTGCAACACTGTTGCAGACACACCACAGGCCTCTCACTGAACAGAGTCAAACACCAACTGAACACACATATGAGGTTCCTACCACATCCTTATGTAACGGTGTTTCTGGCCCGGTCTGACCCACCCAATCTCACATTGGCCCCTGTGGTCTAACCGGACCCCATTACAGTGTGGATATGTCATATGGTGCACCTGCTGGCTACAGGACTCCTGAGTCTCCCGCATGATGGTGTGTGGGGAGAACCCGTCAGACAGGCCTGAGGTAGTGTGCTGAGTCTCACCTAGTTACAGTGCAGCGCCTCCACCTCACCAGGGTCCCTGCGTCCGCATGGGGATGGTCCTGGCGAGGAACTCCTCCGTGGTGCTCCTCTCTGTACACTCATCCCAGATAGATACACGAGAGGGTTTCTGGCTGAACTCATCTTTATTGACACGGCAGGGCAACTGCCCCCCCACAAGGAGTATCTTCAGCCGCTCATCTCACCAGTGCTCCCTTTGGTTAGGTTTGTCACCCAGATCAGGGATTCACTATTCCCGCAGGAATCACTGTCCTGTGCCAGGTCCCTGGACACAGCCTCCCATGGAGTTACTATAACATAACTGCCAGAGCTCCTCCTCAGCTCTGACAAGAGCTTTCCAGCAACACTCAGCAACCAACCACTTTGCAACTCCACATCAGAACTAACTTTAGAACACAGTGCTGTGCCTTATGTAAGGTTCTGAGGCTGACACATCTCTGACATCACTAACCATGGAGTCAGAGCATGTGACCAGTCCCAGCCATACACAGAGCACCCCACCAGGGTGTGAGGGAAAACCTCCATGATTACTGCTGGCATGCCCACACTTACCAGGCCTTACTGCCAGCAGGAGAGATGACTGTAGGCATTTTACATGACCGCTACATTCTCCCCCTGGTGAATCCCATCGTCCTCGCTGGGACCTAAATTTGTATACCTCTTTCCAGGAAGCACTGTAACACAAAACATAATTAGGTTAACATCCATACAAATTTTCCATATTGTAAACATGACCTCAGTACATATGAATACAGTCATCCGCCAAGCCCGCCCCGACCAGCAGCCACAGACCCGCAGGATGCGTCAGTACCCCCTAAAAATAGTGATCTGGGTCAGGTTTCCTCACTTCCCGGTTACCCATATCCAGGACCGTAACATAGTAATGCCTAGGTGACCCTCTCTCTGGCACATAGGTCACTCTATGTTTGTGAACATTTCTCCCTATGCTCCACACTCGCATCAGGGTGTCTATTCTTTCTTCCGCCTTTTTACCTACTATGTCGCTCCCCCTATTGGTTAAGTACAGCTCTATAGTTTCTTGGAGCCACGATTCCCTATTGTCCTCAATTTCATCCATCAGGGGCTCCGGAACATAGGGATACTCCAACCCATGGGATTTTTTATATTTGACTATTATAGCCCTCTCCGCCCTACTGACCCTGGTCAGATCCGCATTACCTGCCCTCCCAGGTAACACCCATGATAGGGGCTCATCAGGATCGACTGGATCTGATAGTGTGTCGGGACCCATGGGCGCTATGTCTCTACGCTCCAGCTGGAACCACCTCTCCTGTAATTCCCTGTCCCTCTGCTCGGGTGTAAACTCTCCCTCTCTCCACCAGAAATCTACCACGTCCTCCCGCCGGATGAGGAACCGAGTACGGTCCATCCATGCGGAGTACCCCTCAAATAGTGGAGCCCACCACCTGGTCTCCTTAAAGGGATTAGGCCCTGGTTCCCGATCGTCATCAAATGAAAATACCCCTGACGACCTTGTGGATCGCGGTTTGGACCACCTTGATGACCCCGGAGCCTTTACTGCCAGTTGGGGTACTGTATGCGCCACCCTCAATTCTCCTCCTCCCCGTGAATCGCCTTCCGTAGCTCCACTGAGCTGCCTCTCCCCAGTCCGTTTTTCCTCCCCCCCCAAAGGTATGTCCACAAGTTCCAAGCTGGGCGGTGAACCCGGTGACCGTGTGATAGGGGTAGGTACATTAGCTAGGGCATGGGGTTGGGTATAGGGGCATGGGGCGGGATCCCACGGGGTTACGACCCGCTCCTGGCTGTCCGTAGACTGGTCCAAGGATGATGTCTCACCCTCCTCAGTCCTGATACCGTCTCTCCATTTTCTGGGCAATACGAGCGGTCGGGGACCTTCCCCCAATCGCCGAAGCGGCGCTGCTTCCCCTTCCTGGGTTCCGCCGTCGCCACCGGAAGTGACGTCCTCCCCGGAACCGGAAGCGTCGCCATCTCGCGTTGGACCCCCATGCGGGATCTCTTCTTCCACGACGACATCCGGTTGCTCCGCCGTCGCCACCGGAAGTGATGCCGTCCCTCCACGTGCGCGTTGGGCCTGGCGCGGCCCTTCCAGCGCTTCGCCGTCTGTTGTGACCAGGTAAGAGATAGGGCTTTTTGGCTTACCCATCCGCAGGGGTGTAGGCGTCTCTCTCCCATCTCCGCCAGGTCCTGGGATGGCGGGACTCCGTCGGTCGGATCGCCTATCTGCGGGGGACGTCCGGTCACTCACCCCACGGGGCGTCGTTCTTCCCGTCTGTCTTTTCCGCTCCGTTCTTGCTACCGCCAGCTCACGGAGGTCCTCATCAGAGTAGTCCCCTCGCCCCGACCTAGGGGTCGCGGGGCGGGGTGAAAGTCTCTTTGCCCCTGTCTCGGGGTTTAATCCAGCCGCCTCAATGGCCAGTGACCCAGCCGACTTGACCGGCTCCAGTCCCCTATCTCCGGGACTCGCGCGGTTCATCCACAGCGCGCCCGGGGACTCAGCAGAGCGCCGGGTCACATCCACCGGGGGGTCAGCAGGCTGTATTGGGACAAACGTGGGCATAGGCCACAGATACAAAGTCCCGCAATGAGGGCAACGTGCCATCGTATTCACAGTACCTCCGGGCAGCCCGCATTGTAGGCAGAGCCCGACTACCGTCTCTGTATTGGCCACCCTCACCACCAGCACCCCGCCGGGCACTGAGTAGGGCTGGGTGGAGACCATAGTGCCCACAGTAGAGGAGCAGGCCATTCTTTGTACAGGAGTCACTTCCTGTACAGGTCTCTCCTTCTCTGTGGTTCCTCGCAACTGACTGGTGGAAGTTGCTGGATCCGCCACTCCCTGCTTCGGCTCCTCCCTTCTCTGACAGAGTTGGAACCCGCCCCCAGGGGTTGCAATAATGGGCGGGTCCCACAGGGGAATATCATGCCCCTTAATTAAGGCCGCACCTCTCTCAGTCCTGGTGGGCGCGGTTTGCGTTTTCGCGCCAGTCTCCTCTTCAGAGCTGGAGTCTTTTCCCGCGGCTAGTTCCCGCTTTCTCCTTGCAGCAGCTTTTTGCACAAGGTACCTTTGCTTGCAAATCATCTCCACGGCCGGAACTACTTTTTGTAGTGGCGCCGTCTGGATATCAGTCCCTGGGCCCAGTGGGTGCATCCCCACAGGCCATAATTGAAAGTCATTCCCCCTGGTAGAAATCAGGGGAGGGTCCCATAAACTCAACGGTTGACTCAGCACAGGGGCTGAATTAGTCACTGTCCATCCCGGCGCAGCCATAGCTTTCGCGCCAGGCCCCCCATCAGGGCGGGGCTCTGCTGTTCGCGCCATTCCCGGCCAGCTCTGTGCAAGTCCTGCAGCAGCCATTTTTCCCGCGCCTGGCCCATGCGGTTTCCCTAGCAAGCGGGAACCGCCATTTTGGTTGGTTTTTGCGCCCAAAAAGTCCATTCGTTCGCTCTCACGGGGTTCTCCCCCAATTATAACAATTTCTTCACACTCTTCAAGGGTGGCCCCTCGCTGTCCCAGGCAGGATAAAAACGGGGCAGCCACGGCCTTTGCTCCGCTCCAGAGCAAACTCGTTAAGGACAATTCAGCGACAGTCTGCTCTTCAGTGGGTTGCACGCCACGGGTGCCCTCCCCATCAGCCTCTGTCCGCCATTTTACGTTCTCCGCGCCACGCGGATCCTCCACTTTCTCATAACAGTTGTCGTACATGAGGCTCCACTCTGCGGGGCAGCCACCACACCGGTACAATAAAGATTAGTTCAGATGCACCACCACATGTGTACTTTCTCTAGGTGTGACTCAGGGTTGCACTACCTCAGGCTAGGCTCACTCTCTCAGTGTCTGCTGTGACTCCTTCCTCCCAGTCTGTGCTCCCTACGGTGAGTGTCTGGAATGGCTAGGTACTCTGGCTGGCTCTGCCATGCAGTACTTGGGGCGTCTACCTGTCTTGGTCAGCCTAGCGCAGACCCTCTCCAGGACTCCTGACCAAGTTAACAGGCTGTCCCTTCTGGCATCCTACCAACTAGCACTGCCTCAAGGTGACTCGGTCAGCTATAGCCCGCTCCAGACCCCTCACTCCCTTCAGGCCCCTAGGTTGTCCCTGCGAACTGACAATATCCCGTCAGCCCCCTGACCACCCCTAGGTCCGTCCCTACTCAGCACAAAGTGGCAGCAGACACTCTCCCTGTTTCCAAGTGACCTAGCTAAAAGCCTGTCCTGTTGACGGGTCTGATCTCAGCAGCGCGTCCAAATGTAACGGTGTTTCTGGCCCGGTCTGACCCACCCAATCTCACATTGGCCCCTGTGGTCTAACCGGACCCCATTACAGTGTGGATATGTCATATGGTGCACCTGCTGGCTACAGGACTCCTGAGTCTCCCGCATGATGGTGTGTGGGGAGAACCCGTCAGACAGGCCTGAGGTAGTGTGCTGAGTCTCACCTAGTTACAGTGCAGCGCCTCCACCTCACCAGGGTCCCTGCGTCCGCATGGGGATGGTCCTGGCGAGGAACTCCTCCGTGGTGCTCCTCTCTGTACACTCATCCCAGATAGATACACGAGAGGGTTTCTGGCTGAACTCATCTTTATTGACACGGCAGGGCAACTGCCCCCCCACAAGGAGTATCTTCAGCCGCTCATCTCACCAGTGCTCCCTTTGGTTAGGTTTGTCACCCAGATCAGGGATTCACTATTCCCGCAGGAATCACTGTCCTGTGCCAGGTCCCTGGACACAGCCTCCCATGGAGTTACTATAACATAACTGCCAGAGCTCCTCCTCAGCTCTGACAAGAGCTTTCCAGCAACACTCAGCAACCAACCACTTTGCAACTCCACATCAGAACTAACTTTAGAACACAGTGCTGTGCCTTATGTAAGGTTCTGAGGCTGACACATCTCTGACATCACTAACCATGGAGTCAGAGCATGTGACCAGTCCCAGCCATACACAGAGCACCCCACCAGGGTGTGAGGGAAAACCTCCATGATTACTGCTGGCATGCCCACACTTACCAGGCCTTACTGCCAGCAGGAGAGATGACTGTAGGCATTTTACATGACCGCTACACTTACACAGGGATATACCAAATAAGTAAACATGTGAAGGATGTTGATCCAGGGAGAAATCTGGAGTCAAGAAGGAATTCCTTTTTTCTCCATATGAGACATCTTTGGTAAATGTTTCATTTGGGGTTTTTTTTTTTGCCTTTCACTGGATTACAGTTTCTGTAACTACAAATATAGGATAAGTATCTGCCATCTAAAGTTAACATAGGTCGTATGTCTTTTTTCAACCTCAACTATAAGGCTTGCTTGCCGGCGGCGTGTGCAATTCACTGCACCGCGATCTGGCGCGGGGGGCGTGGCCAAAATGGGTGGGGGGCGCGGCCATGACGTGAGGGGGCGGGACCACCCCTCAGCCGTTCAGCCGTTCAGCCCCTCAGCCGCTCAGCCCCTCAGCCCCTCAGCCACTCAGCCCCTCAACCGCTCAACCCCTCACACACACAGACAGGCACTCACACACTCAGCCCCACACACACACAGACAGGCACTCACGCACTCAGGTACACACACAGACAGGCACTCACAAATACACACGGGGTGGTGAATCAAAGCACGGGGGATCGAAGCAGGGGGGGGGAATCGGAAGCGGGGTCACTGACACTGCAGACACACAGCTCGGCAGGCGAATTAACCCCGTCACTGATAAGGGGGCCTTCAGCCCAATACTTAGGGGCACTTGTGAATAGTTACAACCCCACAGACAGGACAATAGAGGGGTGGAGAGAATCCCATCAGGTGCTGACATTGTCCCGCAGTACATGAGCAGCGTGTACAACGGCGATGCCCCACACTACAGTATGCTTACAGGTGTGTGTGTCACACACACACACACCTCCCGTGGCGAAGAGGAGAGAGTCTGTGGGAGGGAGCAGGGAGGCTCCCTTGGTGCTGCAGAGTTTATTTAAAATCGCTGCTTTCCCCACCATCTCCTCCCAGCTCCCGAAGCCTCCCCTCCTCATTGGCTCACAGCCACATCATGTGACGCGTCGCCGCTTGGGATTACAATTCTCTTGCATCCCCTGGTCGCTGACGCGTCACAGCGTGTAGTGAGCCGTGCAGGGAGGAGGGACTGGGTCCTGCTCGGGAGAATAACATCAGATGGTGCGTAGCGCGCACGCGTCCGCCCGCGCGACCGGACGCAGCGGGACCAAAGCCTAATGTACTGTAACTATGTAACTAAGTAACATTTCCTAAATAGTAAAATAAAAGTATAGCTATGCAATTATTCAAAATAAACATAACATACATTTAAAGTAGTTATGAAACATGACCCTTTCACGCTAAGTTATAATTAGTACAATATTGGGCTAATTCAGCCCGGAGAATTGTGTAGGCAGGTCAGACTATTCAGCTTTCTTACAGATTATGTGAGTAGAAAAAGCTAATGGAAAATTGAGAGGAAAATGCAGCAACAATATCCTGTTCAGGATATGTGATTTATAATACGTTTGCAAGTATCTTTTGAACTTATTTCACTTTGAATTACAGTACTCCCCTACAAGTGGCTGCTAAAGCATCAGCTTCGTACATGCTCCTCTGATATGTCTCCTTGCAGGACTGCTAGAATTTATAATGAAATACATACAAAGTGTACCTATAAATTTATATAGTAACCATACCAAAGAAATGAAAACTCATTCTTCTTGGTAACCATAAAATTACCTTCTGTTAGCTCTCAGCAAGTGAATTATGGTTTCATCACTTAGAAGAGCCAGCAAAAACAAAATTGCACAATTCCCATTCCTTGTCCTCCATCACACTATTGTCCTCCCTGACAGACAGCATAACTTGTAAACTTCTACAAAAAAACTTTGTATGGTACTTGTCTTAAAGTTCTAACCTTTTGTGGATGAGATATTTTTCCAGCTGTTCTTCTAATTATAAAAGTGATATCAATCTCCAGAAACCCTTTTACTACTTAAATGAGGCTTATGCAGACAGAGCTGTAATCTACAAACAATTTGGATTAAATCCATATCTTCTGGATCGCAAGATTTACAATCATAGAAATTTTCCTTTTCACAATTTTGGAGATCTGCCATGCCAAAGACTTGACTAATTGCAAGGTTTAATACATTTTCACAAACTGATATATATATATATATATATATATATATATATATATATATATATATATATATATATATATATATATATATATATATATATATATATATATATATATATATATATATATATATATAAATAAGCCTGTCCCGGGGGACAGGCAGTGCACACCTTTTTAACCAGGATCATTCACTGAGCAAAACAAGTTAATTAAATAAATTGTAGTTCATTTGCACAAATTCGCTTACATACTATGATACACAAAATACAGACGAAAAGACACACTTACTGGAGCAAACAATATTTGTATATTAATGTTCATATATATATATATATATATATATATATATATATATATATATATATATATATATATATATGTATATATATATATTGTTTACATTTTACTAAAGTTTTTAATAAAGTTTTTCAATTGCTATGTGATCGTTGCAGGACATGGTTGCTATATCCCCTCCCACACTACCCCTGGTTGGTGAGTTACTCCTAATTGTATGGCCAATCAGGACCGGATGGGGGTATATACCAACTCTGTTCACAAATGCATTTATTCCCTGATGAAGAGGCATGTTGGAGCCTTGAAACGCATCGGAATGCAATTTCTGTGAGTTCTACTGAGTTTTATCCAGTCCTTTGAGCCCCTGGTGCGTTCGTCTCATCCCCTTCGTTGTTCCGTCATTTTGGTGCGGCGCCTTCAGTGACGTCATCCGAGCGCCGACAGAACTCCTGGTAACACACGCGGAGACAGTGCCTGCAACGGAGATACACTGAGACAGACTAAGTCTGCATCTGGGGACTCTGATGTCGGGACTTACGCAATATCATTGGCCTCATCACACCTACCTGTAGACCAGCCTTTTGTTACTACGGTGACCTGCAGACTGTCCTAACCGGAGGAACCAGATGGTTGCTGATCTTTGACTATCCAGATCCCCGTGTGGTATGGCGTATGAGTAATTTGTCCCATGACATGCTGTTTTAAATTTTCTTTGATGTATGCAGATTACCTTTCCTTTGTTTAATAATATAATATATACTTTTGATATACTTCACCATGAGCGTTGTGCGCTGTATTCTTCTGTTTTATCACATTTACTGGAGGTCTTGGGTAAAAAACTAGACTCTCCTAGGTGCAGGGAATTCTAAATATGAGTTTTACCCTGACCGGGACTTACTGTAGCCTGGAATCTCCTGTTTCCCAAATCGGTGTGAAGTTCCACACGGCACCGCTCCCTTCTCTTCTGAGAACTTGGACTCTTTTGACCACGAGCTATCTGATCCTCTGGAACCGAAATTGGCATCAAATACCAGCCACGACCGCTACATTCTATTTTGATATCCTGAGGAGGAGAGTCTTTAGTTTTGTTCGTGTTTGTGTAACTTTTTATGTATATCAATAAACTTAAAAAAATAAATAATTCAATTGCTATGGAGTTTCAATTTTTCCAGGAGCTGCAGTCTCATCAATACTGCTGCGACACACTTTATTCGAGCAAATACCCAGTATGTACCTGGCAGATACCTGGAATGCGCCGCTCCTCACCTCAGACAGGCCCCGTTGCGTTTACCTTCCCAGCCATGGTTCATGCCTGGCTGACGGGCGGCTGATCTGTTAAATGATAATGATTAGGATTTAATAGGCTGCAATGCTTTGCGTGTCTACCAGATGGCATAAATTCATGAATTGTAATGCAGTATATATATATATATACTGTGCAGTATTGCAGCCAGCGGGAATAAAATGCTTCAATCCCTGCCTGGAAAATAACTCAATGCACTCGGGCAGAAAACAGTCACAAACCTCAATACACCCGAGTATACCCGAATTCGTGGGACTAGCCGAGCTCGAATAAAGTGTGTCGCCAGTGTATATCTATAATTTGTCTGATGCTTACCATTGAAGCGTCACACTCGGGGGTTACCGAGCACTTACAGTCAGCTGATCGGCATGTGAGTTCAAATAGCTGCAGGAACAGGATGGTGAATGATCTTGAGTAAGCTGTTACTCCACACCGGGAATACCGGAGACTCTGGGATGTTATAAAGCATTGGACTTTCACTGAGGAATTTATCTAAAACCATAGCTGAGTATTCTAACTGCTATATTTCACAACTACCCATGGATGTGTCTTCTCCTACCCTCCTATATATCTATTTATATATACTCTCTTAACCAGAGAGTTATGCTCCACTTAGATTCATTTACAACTTCAAGATCTTTGAACCTATGGTCTGCATTTCCTAGAGCGCATATTCGGATTTCTATATGTTAAACTATGAAGGAAGGGTGAATGCAAGCAAAAAGTGTGAAGTCAAGGGCAAAAGTAAATATGAAAGAGATTGGCAGAGGAGAACAGTGATACAGTCAGAACTGTCATTTGTGAAATAATGAGAAAGGTATTTTCCAACTTTCTGGACGGTTATTGTCACCTATACTGTTGTAATTGTTATCATATAAGTTGCAATGAATGTGCTAAATTTAAAAGAAATACACCACCCTGCCTTTATTATTGATCTTTGGTATGTTTTGAATATCAAAATGTGTTTTTTTTCTTAACTGTGGGCTGCTAATTGTCCAACTTATAACAGGCAGATTTATTGGGGGGAGGGTCATGTGACTGCCTTAGATGTATAAAAGTAACACCACTTTAAAGGAAGCATTAGCAGGGATGGCATTAGCATTGGCATTTTAAGAGTGATGCATTTTAAAGTGATCATTTTTAAGTGAGAATACATAGTTAGACTATAGTTTGACTAGAGATTGACTGGGGACTGTATCTACTGCAAAGTCTTCTACACAAGGCAACAAACGGTGAGCTACTGTACACTGACCACACTATGATCCCATGCTTGTTAGCCTGCACACTTAACCCCCCTTTTACACCTTATTTTACTGCAGCCTCTCCAACACTGACTGCACACAATGTCTCCCCTGCCCCTCAACCCTCCCCTCACCCCACTCAACCCTCTGAAAACCTTGAATAGGCCCAAGCATTGCAGTGCAGCAAAACATTTTGACAAGGAAAAGGCACACCCAATCACGTGGCTCACAAAAGTTTCATGCAACATTACCTACCTCTGTGATAATGAACCTGATATGTACCTCAATGTCGTTCTTTCTCGTGGCCTCTGGAAATGTTACTCTCTATCCACTACAAACTCCCCCCTCCTTGCCCACACCCAACATAACAGTACACCCGGGATTACTCAAAAGCCTTGCAGTATCTACTGAATGTTGGTGGAGAACTCTAAAAACCAGCACACCAACCACCGGTCACTCTAATGGCAAAGATCACAAATTTACAATTTGCAAACAACTACTCAAATTTCTACTCATACAATTACTCTATTTAGCAGGTGATATTGAAATTAACCCAGGCCCTCCCTTTTCAGCTCTGTCCTCTACCCCTGAGAATCCCCTCTTCAAATTCCAAAAAGGTCTATCTGTTGCCCATATAAATATCCGGAGCCTGCTGCCCAAACTGGATGAACTAAGGACATGGTGTCTTAAGCATGAACCCAAAGCGATCGTTCTCACAGAAACATGGCTAACCCCTAAAACCCCTAATGCAAATATCGTCATTAAGGATACTCCATTTCTAGGAGAGATAGCTCAAAGTGAGGAAGAAGGGTGTTATTTTATATTGCAGACACCTTAAAACTTACACTGTTAAATTGCCCCCCAAGCCCACCCTCTTTTGAAATCCTAGTTGGCAAAATCTGCCTCCCCATTACTAAGCCCATCTTGGTTGCTTGCATCTACTGCCCCCTAAAGTCCCTCTCCAGTCTCTGACTGATATCACCCATTTTCTTGGCTCAATTTCCTGTCTGAATGAGAAGAGTGAGCTGATAGTTCTTGGGATTTCAACTACAATTGGTTCGACCCAAAAACCATAAAATCCAGATACAACTAAAGTCACCTAATGTAACGCAACTCATTTCCCAACCCACACGGACAAACCTGAAATCTCACAACCATTCCTTGCTAGACTGGATATCTCAAATTCCAGCAGAATCCAGTACTCTAGCACCCTTCCTGACATTTTCAGAGAAAAGAAAAGAAATTAAGTGGAGGCGCAGTAACAAGTAAATTCAACTTTATAACTTTATATTAACCTATGAAGTCCATATAAACATGAAAATTGCACATACATTACACTAGTGCATAGACACAAACTAAACAACCCCATAAAATAAATGTAGTTCTGATATAAATAGAATTGCTATAATGATCAGTTCAAGAAATGAGTTGGGTGGATGCTGTCTGGATTGCAGCTGTTGGCTGTCAGTTCCTGCGAAGTCCTTCCTCTCTGGGGTTAACACCAGATAGTTCCTGCGTCAGGGCTGGATCGGGCGTATACACTGTTGGGACTCACTTCCTCCGTGAGTAAGCAGGGGTTGTGAGTTTCCTTTGCATGCGCCATCAGATGTACAGTCCAGGGTGTCTACAATTTACCCCCTCCGGTTAGACTTCCACAGTCACTAGATTCTGGTAAGGACAGGCAGCAGGCTGGTCAGCCTATTAAGCAGCAGGCAGCAGGATATTCAACTCATGGCTTGCTCTGTCACTCTGTACACTGGACTCAATGCTGGCTCCTCCTACGCGTTTCATCACGTGATGTGACTTTGTCAGGGATAGGGATGCACATTCCCCTACTTCCCTATATATACACACATTGGGCAGAGCAGCTCAGGTTCAAATAGAACAATTGATTAGTTAATTGCTTTGGGCGTTGTCTGCTCTCACTAGTCTGCATCTAAGGGGTGAGTGGGGGAGGTTATCAGTGGTTATTAGAAGCAATTGTATAACAAATGTAAAATGTAAAAATGGGAATTAAAAGTGATTAAACAATGTTATAAAGTATTATAAACATATTATACATGCTATTAAAAACATATAATACATGTTTATATAAAATTGTTAAAATTATATTTAAAAGTTAAATAGATATACAGTAATAATTCATTCAAGATGTATGGAACTTAATTTTCAAACAGAATTATATCTTGTATGTAATTTAATTATAAATTTATAATTATGAACTCTTAGGGATATTACAGAGAGACAGAGAAGAGGCTCAGATAGCCTGATAACTGGATCTCTGAATTAACCTCCTAGATGGTGGATGGGTTAATAACGTTACAAATTCCTAGGGTATAAGGGACCCTAAGTGTTGGCAAGAATACAGGGGACTCATAGGAAAAACCTATACTACTCAATGGGTGAACAGCACAATTTGGTAGATGGAGATGAGATATAGAAAACATGTATGTCTATAGGGCACACAATATTGATTATGTACATAGAGGTAGAGTATCAAACACAGACCAGGGAGAATGCATATAAAAAAATAAAATAAAAAAAGCTGTGTGTGCTGTGCACGTGCATAGTAAGTGAAACTTCTTTGTGTGTTGTCAGCAACATATAAAGTAACAATAATATTATTACTGCTTAGAGCATGAGTAAATTTGATTGGCGGGGTCATGTTTATTGGGAGGTGGGAGGGGGGGGGAATAGGGACATCATTCTGGGGTGGTGTTCGGCGCATCATTGGGGTGTGTGTGTGTCAGAGTGTGCGTGTGTGTGTCAGAGTGTGCATGCGTGTGTTAGTGTGCGTGTGTCAGAGTGTGTGTGCGTGCGTGTGTCAGAGTGTGCGTGCATGTACGTGTGTCGGTGTGCGCGCATGTGTCAGTGTCAGTGTGTCAGTGTGTGCGTCAGTCAGTGTGTGTGTGTGTGTGTGTGCGTCAGTCAGTGTGTGTATGTGTGTCAGTCAATGTGTGTGTGTGTGTGTGTCTGTCAGTGTATGTGTGATGTGTATGTCTCTCTGTCTGTGTCCTGCCCCCTCTCTCCTGACTCCCCCCTGCCCCCTCTCCCCTGACTCCCCCAGCACCCTTGTCCTCCCCCCAGCACCCTTGCCCCTCCCCAGCACCCTTGTCCTCCCCCATAAATAAAAATAGATACCGGCGCCTACTGAGTCCAAAATAGATGGAAGTCCAGTTGAAATAGTCCCAATCCCAAGATGATCTACAGTCACTAAATCCTTAGGTGCTCCGTTAGGACTTCATGCAGGGGAAGTGGAACATGGAATGAAAGAAGAGAGAAATTTAGTGCAACACAGCTATACAGATTACACAGACATATAAATGCAAACTGGCTGTCACATGGGGACAAGACAAACAGACACAACTAGACAAACAACATTAAAGCAAAGCTATTGATAAAAGTTAATTTATTATAACTAAAAATTTATAAGATAGGACAAGATGCTGATGTGCGGCTCCGGTGGGTTAAAATCTAGATAACACTCACAGGACGGCAGATGTAAAATCGCATTAGACCAATGTGAGCTGGTAACCACGTGTAGGGGGTTCGCAGGGTGTTCAGGATGCCGTGCACTCCTTCCGTTTTTCCTTGCTGGCAATGACTGGAAGTGACGTCTCCGTCGTGCCGAAACCGGAAATGATGTCGCCGGATATGATGTCACGGACTGGCAATCTCCAGTGAAGCCTCAGGAAGACGGCGATCCACACCTCCTTGCCCTTCTCTCGCTCAACAAAGGCACTCAGCGATTGTACTGCTTGTAGTACTATTCAGCAAATATGTCCAAAATAGAAATAAAATAGCCCTACGCGTTTCATGTGTCTAAACACACTTCCTCAGGGGTATATGATATATACATACATACATATTTCCTGAGGCTTCACTGGAGATTGCCAGTCCGTGACATCATATCCGGCGACATCATTTCCGGTTTCGGCACGATGGAGACGTCACTTCCGGTCATTGCCAGCAAGGAGAAACGGAAGGAGTGCACGGCATCCTGAACACCCTGCGAACCCCCTACACGTGGTTACCAGCTCACATTGGTGTAATGCGATTTTAAATCTGCCGTCCTGTGAGTGTTATCTAGATTTTAACCCACCGGAGCCGCACATCAGCATCTTGTCCTATCTTATCATTTTTTAGTTATAATAAATTAACTTTTATCAATAGCTTTGCTTTAATGTTGTTTGTCTAGTTGTGTCTGTTTGTCTTGTCCCCATGTGACAGCCAGTTTGCATTTATATGTCTGTGTAATCTATATAGCTGTGTTGCACTAAATTTCTCTCTTCTTTCATTCCATGTTCCACTTCCCCTGCATGAAGTCCTAACGGAGCACCTAAGGATTTAGTGACTGTAGATCATCTTGGGATTGGGACTATTTCAACTGGACTTCCATCTATTTTGGACTCAGTAGGCGCCGGTATCTCTTTTTGTTTATGCTGTCTTATCTGATTGTACCATCACTTTTTCACCAGGCTGCCTTCCTACCAATTAGGGCTCCCCCGCATAGCAGGGTTTACTGTATACATTCCCATTAGCGCTTTTTTGCATCACATTTCCTTTTTTTTTCTTGTCCTCCACCAGCACCCTTGTCCTGCCCCCCTGCCCCCAGCACCCTTGTCCTGCCCTCCAGCACCCTTGTCCTGCCCTCCAGCACCCTTGTCCTGCCCCCCAGCACCCTTGTCCTGCCCCCCAGCACCCTTGTCCTCCCCCCAGCACCCTTGTCCTCCCCCCAGCACCCTTGTCCTGCCCCCCAGCACTCTTGTCCTGCCCCCCAGAACCCTTGTCCTCCCCCCAGCACACTTGTCCTCCCCCCAGCACCCTTGTCCTGCCCTCCTGCCCCCAGCACCCTTATCCTACCCCCCAGCACCCATGTCCTGCCTCCAGCACCCTTGCCCTGCCCCCAGCACCCTTGTCCTGCCCCCAGCCCCTTTCAGCAGTACCACCAACCCCCCATTTCTACCAGATCGCGACATGGAGGCAGTGGTGGCAGGGGGGCCTCAGGGTACCCTCGGTCTCTCTATGTTTCTTGGTCTGTCTCCGCCACCCCCCCCCCGTGCTGTGCTGTCCTGTCATCGTTCAATTGGGTGGATCGGGGAGGGATGGGGACAGCTGAATCTCCACTCTCGGCGCCGCTTCATCTTCAGCCTCCGACGCTGCTACGAGGCGCGGGCGAGTGCGCATGCGCTGCCTCACATCAACGGCCGTTGTGCGCATGCTCGCACAGATAGCTTCCTGGCCTGAGGGACCATCTGCGCATGCGCCTCAATCTGAGGGACCCGGCGGTCACATCTGTGCATGCGCCTCAACCTGAGGGACCCGGCGGTCAAATCTGCGCATGCGCCTCAACCTCCCATGTCTGTGCGGACGTGTGGGGAGAATGGCTGCCGTTAGGAGCGGCACCGGCGGCGGCATGTGAGAGCAGGCGTGTGGGGGAAGCGAGGGGGGGGGAGCCATGACGTCACTTCCGTTTCATATTTCATCTCCCATCTCTCCAGTTTTGCCCCATCAGAAGTAGGTGCCACTAAAGAAGTTTCACTTCAAAAAAAGATACAAATGACAGTGAACCTATTGGAGCTATAGACAATTTCATTTCAGAAAATGTCTGTTTATTGGAAAGCAAGGAGATCAAGATCTTCATTAAGACCGTCTGGAGCCAATAAGTTTCCTGTCGTCTAAGTTTACCCAACCTATCTC
Source organism: Ascaphus truei (assembly GCF_040206685.1). Lineage (NCBI taxonomy): Eukaryota > Metazoa > Chordata > Amphibia > Anura > Ascaphidae > Ascaphus > Ascaphus truei. The sequence continues at coordinate 290,445,962 of NC_134485.1, forward strand.
CTCGAAGGGAACCCATTCTTATTTGTTCAATCCCTGTGATTAAAAGACTTTCTGGATCTTTGTTACTGTATGTTTATTTAAAAAATGTCTTGACGCTCCATGCCCTGTGAAACCCTTTACAATATTCCGCTTATGTTCCCTAAACCTTTCCTTAAGTGGTCTCTTTGTGCGACCTATACATTGTTTACCACAGGCACACAACAAGAGATATACCACATAGGGAGTATTACAGTTTATGAAGCTCTCAATTTTGAATTTTTTCATTGGTTGTATTTGATTTAAATTCTTTTAGTTTATTAGTAATATGTGGACATGTTAAACATTTATTATGTCCACACTTATAGCAGCCAGACGGGGGCCCCCGTAGCCAGTCCCCTTTAGTTGGTATGACCCGTAGATTATCAACCTTTAGGGAGCTCAAAGCACTGGGAGCCACAATGTTTTTAATACTTTTAACTTTCGTAAGGACAATATCGGGTCTCTTTGACATAGTATTTTTCAAAAGTGGATCATTGGTAAGGATTTTCCAATATTTTCCTATTATATCTCGAATCTTTTGGGCACCTCGGTTGTGTTTTGTAATAAACAGACCATTATTTTACGAATTCCCCATATTGCCCTTCTTCTCGCTGTTGGAATTTTCACTATGTAGGAGGCTAGTACGATCCCTCAGATCAGCTTTTAAAAGTGCTTTTTCAGACAATCTTTTACCATACCCTTTTTCAGAAAATTTAGTAAGCAGAGTTTTGGCCTGATCTTTAAAATCACTTTCACGTGTGCAGTTCCGTTTAAGCATTAAAAATTGACCATACATATGTTGGTCTTCCAAGATTTCAAGTGGTTACTTTTAAAATCCAGATAGCTATTACCTGTTTAAAAAAGGTCTTGGTTAAAAATTCTTTCATCTTCATTAAAAAGTATTAAATCTAAAAAGATAATTGAAACTGCACTAGATTCGTGAGTGAATTTGAGATTTAGATTATTATTTGATATATATTTCATAAAATCTACAAGTTTCTCCTCCCCTCCTTTCCATGTAAAAATCAGAACATCAATAAAACGCTTATATAAAACCAAATCTTCTAAAAATGGATTGTTGGACCAAATAAAATTCTCCTCCCAGTATCCCATATATAAATTCGTAAAACTGGGGCAAACTTCGTCCCCATTGCTGTTCCGCACAGTTGTAAATAAAAAGCATTCTCAAACCAAGGAAGGTGAAACGTGTAGAGTGACGCTGACAGACGATTCACACCGCCGACCGGAACCCCTGGATCTTGCTGACGTCATATCCGGAACTGCTGAGACGGAGCCGTGAGGCGCACACCAGACAGAGCGTTGATTCCAGGGGAATCAGAAAGTATATCTAACTGCAGCCGAGATCGATTGTGTGATCTAATTGCGTGTAATCATTCAACATCATGTCAGTGTATTGTATTATACTTACCATTTTTATATAAAATACTACAGTCTGCACCATGCCCGGTTCTTTGTTTAATTACTAAAGGTTACCAGCGCATATACCATTGCTGATGCTGACTAACATCCCCACCGCAGTCGGCGATTCATCACTTAAAGAAACCATTACGTACATCAATATACCCTCACATTTGTGAGTATTCATTCTATAGACCTAAAGAAAAAATCCATGTTATTTGTATTTAACAATACTGCACTATCAGACATTTATTTTCTGTTTTCACATGTTTGCGCTTCCCAACGACCACAACTTTATCTACTCTTCATGTGATTGAGAGAGCAATCCTGCACTGGGTCACAGCAGCATTCAACCAATTTGTTTGTATAACCATTATTGTTTTAATACTATCTGCACTGAATTAAGATTGATGCACAATTATTATTTTGAGCGCCACTATTGATAATTATTTTCTCACTTGAGCTATTACAGTCTACCTGTTTAAAAAAGGTCTTGGTTAAAATTTACCGAAGGTCCATAAGCCTCTGGCAGACCCCCCTGGGAGACTTATTATCTCGGGGATCGGGTCGATGACGTCCGGCCTATCCCAGTATGTTGATTATTATCTTCAACCCTTTGTAGCCAAGCTCAGGTCACATATTAGGGATACGCTGCATGTCATCGAGTCGATCTCTGAGATCAAATGGAAGCCCAATTATTTATGGGCTACATGTGACGTGTCATCATTGTACACGTCAATAGATCATTCCAGGGGGGTGAGGGCCATTGACTTCTGGCTCAACACGGATCCCTCTATTCCCACTATTCACAAAGTTTTCTTATTAGATAGTATTATGTTTATTCTTACTCACAACTATTTTTCTTTTGAGGAACTTTTCTACCTACAAATCTGTGGAATGGCCATGGGTACGAGGTTTGCCCCCAGCTATGCCAATCTCTTTATGGGATATTGGGAAGAAAAATCTATTTGGCCCAACCCAGAGCTGGGGGCGGGCCTTGTATGCTATGGTCGTTTCATCGATGATATTATTATTATTTGGGAGGGTGATATCACTGTCTTTTCCAATGTCCTCACTTCCTTCAATCACAATGCCATGGGCTTGAAATTTACATTTGAAATTAGTTCTACTTCTGTGGTATTTCTGTATCTGGTTTTAACTGCAGACCCAGAAGGTAATATCATTACCACCACACATTTCAATCCTGTTGCAGTGAACAATTACAGTATGTTCATGCTTCAAGTAACCACCATGCACAGTGGCTTAAAAGCATCCCCCTGGGACAGTTTCATCGTCTCAAAAGGAACTGTTCCAGGGACAGTGACTTTGGTCACCAATCCAAAGAACTGAGTGAAAAGTTTTTGCTGAAGGGATATAACCCTAACCTGGTATCTGACTCTCTCAACAAGGTGATGTTATCTGACAGGTCATCATTATTTAAAAAGTGTATTATCAAAAATAAAAATACAAGATATAATACTCCAAGAAATGGATCATTACAAGTAGATGGGGTTTCAAGGTTTATTACCACTTTTAACCAATCCCACAGAACCATACAGGGCATATTAAATACCCATTGGAGCATTTTGAAATGTGATCCCCATTTGGGGAATATTATTCCTGAGAAGATTCCCATTGTATATAGGAAAGCAAAAAATATTAAAAACATTCTAGCTCCAAGCAAACTTAAACCTACGGTTGCGGCTGCCGGTGCCACTTCAGTGAACCCTATTGGCAATCACAGATGTGGCAGGGGCCGCTGCATCACGTGCAAACATCTTACTACCAAAATGGAGTTTGCCTCCCTTCACAAAGATGAGCGACATAATGTGAGGGGCAATATCAATTGCCTCAGTACATTTGTCGTTTATTTAATACAATGTGGATGCGGCCTCAAATATGTAGGTCGCACCACTCGGCCCCTTAGTACTAGATTCCTGGAGCACAGGAGGAATGTGATAAATGGTGTCAGTACCCATAATTTACCGAGACATTTTTCTAGCAAACATAACAAGGATCCAGAATCCTTAAAAATTATGGGTATTGAGCACATTCCTCTTAGTGAATCAGGAAGGGACCGTTTCAAAACACTTTGTAGAAGGGAGACTTTTTGGATACACCGGTTGGGGACACTCACCTCCGGTGGTCTAAATGAATGTTTAGATACCAGTACTCTGGTATAAGTCTGCCTCAACATCCTGGGTGTTGGTTCTCTGAATCAATCTCTGCTGCTTCTTTTTGCCAACCCCCTCTTTTTTAAAATTCCCATCCACTGCTGCCACATTCCTTCCCCCCCCCACCTTCCCATCCCCCCGTTTCCCCTCTTTCCCCATCCCTCCCCCCCACCCCCCCTCCTCCCTCCCCCCCACCCCCACTCATCCCCACCATATATGTGATGGTTATATTTCTCTCCTTTCTTCTTCAGAAGATAATAATTAAATTTATAAATACATGTGGACATTTTAGATTAATTTTAATAATTTTTAATTTCAATTTGCTGGATTTTGTGTGTTTTTATAATAGTATAAATAGAATTGAGCGATTGGTCTTTCATATATATATATATATACATAATTATTGTCTCTGGATAATTTATTATACAATTGTTTACATATAAGATTTTTTATAAAGAAATATTTTAATAACTATATTAGAAATGTAAAGTATTTTAGTTAAGTGTAATAAATTTGTTGCATATGTAATTTGCACTAAATAGTGTAACATATTATATTTTTAAGTTGTTTTGTATTATATATTTTTTACATATATATTTTTTATATATCTCTTCCCTATATTTTGGTATCATATCAACCATATAGTGTATGCTATATTCATTGAAGCAGTATATATCATTATCCTATGTTACACATGTATAACACAGTTATACTACTGGAGAGTCCATTTATCCTATGAATCATTTAACCCTTTAGAATAACATATATATCAATCATTAACAAATAGCTAAATTGAACTGTTTTGGGTAAATTAAATTATACAAGCCTATAGCTACGATCCGATTCATGGGTGGGACTTTCATTTAGTCCATCCACCAATCACAATTGGGACCTTCCAGTACTTAAACACTGTTATTCTTGTTCAGGGACATTCCCTTTGATAAAGTTGCATTTGTTGCGATGAAACGCGTCAGGGACGTAACCTACGACACTACGTCATCACGTTGTGTGCTCCTTTACGGCCGGGGAGCACATGTAGTGATTTCAAGGCTAACTCTGATACCAAATGACTTTGGAAGATTTCAAGTGAATCGGAGGGACAGCGCTGTTTGAGTGACCTTTTCCAGAGAATCTTGGACTCCCTGCTACAGTTTGGACATGCCTGGTGGTGATTATATATCACATACTGCTTGAAATTAACCTTTACTTTGTGAGTGTTTTTAATCCCTCCATCCACCCTTCCCCATTATTAAATGTTACAGTGTTACACTATGGGGCGTGCGCTCTCTGTTTTGTTTTCTCTGTACATCAATATACCCTCACATTTGTGAGTATTCAATCTATAGACCTAAAGAAGAAATCCATGTTATTTGTATTTAACAATACTGCACTATCAGACATTTATTTTCTGTTTTCACATGTTTGCGCTTCCCAACGACCACAACTTTATCTACTCTTCATGGGATTGAGAGAGTAATCCTGCACTGGGTCACAGCAGCATTCAACCAATTTGTTTGTATAACCATTATTGTTTTAACACTATCTGCACTGAATTAAGATTGATGCACAATTATTATTTTGAGCGCCACTATTGATAATTATTTTCTCACTTGAGCTATTACAGTCTACCTGTTTAAAAAAGGTCTTGGTTAAAATTCTTTCATCTTCATTAAAAAGTATTAAATTAAAAAAATTAATTGAAACTGCACTAGATTCGTGAGTGAATTTGAGGTTGAGATTATTATTTGATATATATTTCATAAAATCTACAAGTTTCTCCTCCCCTCCTTTCCATATAAAAATCAGATCATCAATAAAACGCTTATATAAAACCAAATCTTCTAAAAATGGATTGTTGGACAAAATAAAATTCTCCTCCCAGTATCACATATATAGATTCGCAAAACTAGGGGCAAACTTCGTCCCCAGGGCAGTTCCGCACATTTGTAAATAAAAAGCATTCTCAAATAAAAAATAATTGTTTTTAAGATAAAATCGATACAATCTAAAATAAATTTATTTTGTTCCTTATCTTGTGTCGTATCTTTCTCCAAAAAGAATCCCACAGCCTCTTTTCCTTTGGAATGCTCAATACATGTGTAGAGCGATGCTGCATCACAAGTTACCCATATGTATTCATTCTCCCATTTGATATTGTTCACAGTTTCAAGGAAAAGTTTGGTATCTTTAAGATGTGATTTTAATTTCCCTACATACGGTTGTAGGAAATGGTCCACATATTCAGAGAGATTTGACGTGATGGACTCTATTCCTGAGATGATTGGACGACCTGGGGGATTTATCAAACTCATGTATTTTTGGGAGGTGATAGAACACAGGTGTCCTTGGCTGCTGGTTGTCCAGGTACCTGTGTTCCAATTTATTTAGAACCTCCTTAGAGCTACCTTCTTGTAGTAGTTTTTTAAAAGTATTTAAATATTTACCAGTGGGTCACTAGTTAATTTTTTATGAGTGTACATCACTTAGCAGTCTATTTGCTTCTCGGATCTAGTCTACCCTATACTGAATCACAACTCCTCCTCCTTTGTCAGCTTGTCGAATAACAATCAATTTGTTTTCTTCAAGATTCTTAAGGGCAATTTTATCCTCTACACTCAGATTACTTTTAAATTTACTTTTATCAGAGCATAGTTCTTTGAAGTCCTCATATACTAATTGATAAAAGACTTCAATGTTGTTCCCTTTGGAGTGAGTTGGGTAAAACGTTGATCTAGGTCTAAAATGACTGTGCTTAATTTGGGCCCTAGGCTACAAGTTTGAAACCTCCGTATTCCCTGAGTGATCACTAGTACCCCCATTTTCTTCCAAAAGTGAGACCATAGCTGCTAGACACTCTCTTTCCCTTATTTGTGTGTTTATATCAAACACTTGTTCGCACATATCTTTAGAACCTACTTAGAGGAAATGTCGTTTTAAAGTAAGCTTGCGTATAAAGCGGTGTAGGTCTATAAATAAATCAAATAGAACCGGACCGCTTGTAGGGGCAAAAGATAGTCCTTTCCTCTGGATACTTTTATGATTTTCACTTAGTTCAAACGTAGAGAGGTTAAAAATACCCGTATTTAAATTCTCTCTTCCTCTTTGTCTTTCCTTTTTCTGTTGAGCTTTCTTTCCCCCTCTGCAGCCTCTCTTTCTAGGATTCTTAGTTCTTTCTGGGTTTGCAGAATCTGTTTCAACCGTTGTTCGTGCATAGTCTTTTCTTTTAGTTCCTTCTCCTTTTCTTCCCTCTCTACTCTCATAGTCTCCCCTTTCTTGCCTTTGTCCATTTTGTCTTTTGATTTCTCTTTTACACCTGGTTTCTGTCCTCTTTCTAAAAAAGATCCTGATGTACCTGGTTTTGGGTTTACACAAGATTTTAACTTGGGTATAGCTCCTAAATTGGGGTTACTCCTCGCTTGTGTGTGATTTTCTGGTGTTTGATTTTCCAGGATAACCACTACTGTATCTCTGGATTTCTCTTCTTCCCTAAATCTCCTCCATGGGTTCTTGGGGGGAGTGGTGAAGAATAGCTACAGTGGGGGTCATTTCTACCCATATTCCCCTCTGTTTCCATTCTTCTATTTCCTGTGACCATGCAATAGTGTACTGTGTAAGGAAAATTAAACCACCCCAATCAAGCCCTAAAGTTCTCCTCACTAGAAAATTTAGAAACTTTAACCCACAACAGTTTCTAGCTGACCTTACCAACTGTACAGAATCGATTTAATTCCCAACCCTGATTCTGCGCTCGACTATTTCCAATCCGAGTTCTTAAAACTCTGTGATACCCATGCACCACCATGCAGAATAAAAGTATGGGGGGCCCCACCTTCCAGGGGTTACAACTGACCTTATAGCACATAATCGATAACTATACCAATACAAATTTCCCTAGCCAATTCCAATCTGACTTTCACCCCAAACACTCCACGGTAACTACCCTACTAAAAGTTTGCAATGAAATCCCACGTGGAATGAAACGGGGGCAACTCACTGTGCAATATTCCTAGATTTTGCAAAGGCTTATGATACTGTTGATCATGTTATCTTGCTTAATAAACTCCAGTGCTCTGGAATAAGGAAGCATACATTAAACTGGTTTCATTCCTACCTATCAGGTAGATCCCAACATGTGTCCATCTCAGGCTCTAACTCCAACCCCTTGGATATCACCTGTGGTGTCCCGCAAGGCTCTGTTCTGGGGCCCCTACTCTTCTCAGTGTTCATCAATGATCTTCCTACAGCTTGTAAGGGAGCCTCAAAACACATGTATGCAGATGACACAATCTTATATGCACATAGACATAGCCTCTTCGACCTTGAACAAATACTTCAATCTGACATTTTGAGACTTGAAAATTGGATTTTCCAAAACAAACTGTTTTTAAACACTGACAAGACTGTAACAATGGTATTTGGGACCAAGGCTACATTTCTAAAGCTTCCAATGACTGAGCTCCAGATTAGAACCAACGCTAAAACCAGCCAAATTCCTGTTACTAGTTTTAAATACTTGGGCATATGGTTTGACTACCATTTAACATTTGGGGTGCACATTGATACTGTGACATCCAAAACCTATGCCAAACTAGGTGTACTTTACAGGAACAAATCCTCCCTAAGTCTTCAGGTCAAAAAGCATATTGCACAGCAGATGCTAATGCAATGATTGACTATGGGGACATAGTATATGGCTCGGCACTCCAAACCCACCTTAGCAAACTTGACACCCTCTACAATTCAATATGCCGTTTTGTTCTTCAATGCAACTACAATACACATTACTGCGAAATGCTCAAAGAACTAGATTGGTCATCACTTGAGTCTAGGCGCAAAGTTCATCTTTCCTGTCTCTCCTTCAAATACTTTCTGGGCAAGCTACCCATCTATCAGAAAAAGCTCCCTCACCCCTACCACATACAGCACTTCTCTGAGATCTGACTCCAAAGGCTGTTCATGGTACCAAGGTTCAACAAAATATCCGGCTGCTGCTCCGTCTCTTACCGTGCACCACAAAACTGGAACAATCTACCGGAGACTCTCACAGCCACCACCAGTCTCACCAGTCTTAATGCGGTCTCACATTTTTATCTGGTCTGTAACTGTTACATACAGTACGCCTATAATATATATGATCTCTAACTGTGCATGCTATGTCTTGCATATAATGTAAACACTGTTCACTTATGTAACTGTATTTGTAACCATGTATTCTTTGTCATCTTAACTCTATGCTCAGGACATACTTGAAAACGAGAGGTAACTCTCAATGTATTACTTCCTGGTAAATCATTTTATAAATAAAATAAATAATAAATGTTCAGTGAACAAACTTGTGTGGAATGTAGAATAAAGCCCACTCACTGGACAGCAACATTTATTTATTTACAAAAGTAATACCTTGAGAGTTACCTCTCGTTTTCAAGTATGTCCTGGGCACAGAGTTATTAAAATATATGGCTACATTAAAAGAACTGAGGTTATACAGTCAATTCAAAGGCATTTCAAAGACAGATACAATTGGAAAATGGGGTGCAAGGGATAAAGGGGCTGGTGAGTTTCAGATTGAAATAGAGCAGCTTTAACATCACTTCAACATGACCAAACATCAGCGAATGGCCCCAAAAGGTTCACACCCTTTAGCTGTCCTTCGGCTTCGCCAAAGGCTGTCCACCTTTGGGGCAATGCAGATGCACACTGGGGGTGTTGAGATTCAATGCAGCTGTGAACACAAAGAACTTTGTCTTCTTTGCTCATTAACATTCCATTGGGTGAGGTTGACGTTCGACAAAGTACAAGCAAATGTTAACCTTTAGCATGCTGGTCCTGTGCAGAGGGGAGCAGCTCTTGGGGAACCCCATATGGCTGCCCGCCTTTGGGGTAATGCAGATGTACACTGGGGGTGTTGAGATTCATGGTGAAGCTTTTCTTCTGGCTCCCTTATTTTTATATTGAGGTGAAATGTAACTCAGTTGTTGGGTTGTTTAAGCTAATATGATCATAATATCGTACACAAGAGATACTGTATGAAAGATAATATCAGTGAGTGATCAATTAGCCTCTCGTTATGATAGCAATAATGTAGCAAAACAGGAGAAAAAAAAAGGTAGGGTTATATTTAGATATTGGTGAATTCGGTAAAATCCGTTTTCCGGATCTTCGCTGATGTGACCCAGAAAATCCATTTCACGGTGTAAAATCCCCCAACAGATTTGGGCGGTTTTAATCCATGCGGATTCATAAAAAAAGCCATTGGATACAATCCATTGACTGATTTGTAGAATCCAATCCGTGGATTCAGAAAACCGTTTCAACGGTTTGCTGAATCCGCAGATTTTATTCTACAAATCCATCCATAGGTTGCGGAATCTGTGGAGTGTATTTTTAATAATAATAATAATAATAATAATAATACAAAATCCGCAATACGCAAATCACCCTTTTTTAGATTAATTTACTGAAAACCGCGGACCAAAGAAAACGGCCGATCCGCTGCGCATCCAAATTCGCCCCAAAAATGTGCCCATCTCTAGCTACATGGAAGAAGCAAGGGTAAATTGGGTGGGTTATAGTTTTAACCAGGACTCATTTCAAACAGGGAACATTGTGTTCAGTGTGAAACATGGCTTGTTTATGCTTGTGGTCAAAATAAATAAAATTGTTTACATATCTTACATAAGGCTCTGTCTTGACAGAGTTTTTGATGCAGAGAAACTGCAGAACAAAGCATCTGAAATATCGAGTGGAGGAGGAGGAAGAAAAGGAGGAACAGGAGGATTAGAAGGAGCTAAAATAGGAGCACACCTGAGATATCCTGGGAGACACTATACTGAGTTGACAAGCCTAATGCACATAGTGACAGGAATAGTGTACCTGTATCAGGCCCAACAGGATGAGAACTCACAACCTCTGCTACTACTCCTCGTGAAAACTATATTTCAGGTATTCAAGTACAACTTCATAGTTACATATAGTTACATAGTTACATAGTAGATGAGGTTGAAACAAAACATACATCCATCAAGTTCAACCTATGCTAAATTTAGACAACAGATACTTTATCCTATATCTATACTTACTTATTGATCCAGAGGAAGGCAAACAAAAAACCCCATTAAGAGGAAAAATAAATTCCTTCCTGACTCCAAGATTTGGCAATCGGATTAATCTCTGGATCAACATTCTTCCCATGTTTACTTATTTGGTATATCCCTGTATACCTTTCCTTTCTAAAAAGGTGTCCAACCTTTTTTTGAACAAATGTATTGTATCTGCCATCACAGTCTCCAGACTTCCCTGTTCTTCTCCTTGGGGACTTCAATTGCCACATTGATGACCCCTCTCTCCCTTGGGCTTCCCGCTTTCTTTCTCTAACCTCTTCTTTTGGCCTTCAACAGTGGTGCAAGGAAAGTGAGCGCAAACCTTAAATAAACATATATATATAAACAGAAACAAATAAATATCACCAAGAGGAGATGCAGCTGGTGTGAGAGATTTCGCAATCACTGGGAGGAGGACACAAAGCGGGAAAAAACTTCCTCTCCAAGGTGGAAATAGCACAAGGAATCTCAAATGGGCAGCATATGTAAAGAAAAAGAAAGAAAAATAGTGCAACACAATTTAATTATAAAATACAGTCGAGCAAGGAGGCTCCAACACACTCACATGCTCCCGAATAAATAAAAGCAGTTTAACCATTCTGGGTTCAGACGCTGTCACCCCTGAAGAAGTCCATACCTTGGATGAAACGCGTAGGGTTTTCCTGTGCGCTCAGACCTTGTTGAAGCAGTCAGTTCTTTCTGTGGACTCTCTGCTGTGATATCAGCGGTTTCGCTGCTGCGCCCTCCCGCTTGGATATCCTGTGTTGCGCTGACTACCACGGGCCAGATGATCCTCCCCCCACTGCTGGATAGCTGAGGGAGCCGGTCCGTGACGTCAGACGCCGATTAAGTGCGGAAGCAGAGGACGTGTAACAGCTGACTGGAGTCCACCACACAGCGTCTGAACCCAGAGTGGTTAAACTGCTTTTATTTATTCGGGAGCATGTGAGTGTGTTGGAGCCTCCTTGCTCGACTGTATTTTATAACTAAATTGTGTTGCACTATTTTTCTTTCTTTTTCTTTACATATGCTGCCCATTTGAGATTCCTTGTGCTATTTCCACCTTGGAGAGGAAGTTTTTTGCGCTTTGTGTCCTCCCCCCAGGCCTTCAACAGTGGACTGCAGCCAGCACCCACAAGGATGGCCACTACTTAGACCTGGTTTTCACTAAAAACTTCTCTCTCTCTGATTTATCCATTTCCTCATTTCCTCTCTCTGACTATCACCTCATCTCATTCTCTCTATCTCGCTTCTCCCCTTCTCCACCTCCATCTACCCCCCGGTTCTGCAGAAACCTGCGCTCTATTCACTTACATGACTTTGAGTCCACTTTACACCCCTCCCTCTCCTCTCTCAGCTCTGCTACAGACCCTGACAACCTGGTCAGGAACTACAACTCTGCCTTGTCCTCCTCTCTTGATCTACAGTACATGCCCCGCTTTCTCTCTGCCGCCCTCGCCCTTCTCACCCTAGACCCTGGTTAAATTCCCACACGCGCATGCTGCGTTCCTCCACTCATTCCTCTGAATGCCTCTGGAGGAAATCTCATACTCCCGCAGACTTCCTTCACTACAAATTTATGCTATCCTGTTTCAACTCTGCCCTCTCGCAAGCTAAACAAGCCTACTTTTCTTCACTAATCAACATGCACAAGTCTAACCCATGCTGACTGTTCTCTGTCTTTGATACTCTAGTCAAACCACCCTTAGCTGTCTCTCCTTCCTCCATCTCCGCTCAGGACTTTGCTGACTATTTTAAGGAAAAGGTAGAATCCATACATCAGAACATCCCCTCTGTCTCTTCCTCCCATCCTATACCTCTTCCTAACTCTCCTCCTGCCTTCATTGAGTCTTTTTCCACTGTCTCAGAGGAGGATGTGTCGCTGTTGATCGCCTCTTCTCCCTCTACCACTTGCCCTCTTGACCCCATACCCTCCCATCTCCTAAAACCTCCTGCTCCCACTATAATCCCTACGCTCACACTCATTTTTAACTCCTCCCTCTGCTCTGGAACCTTTCCATCCTCCTTCAAACATGCAACAGTCATACCATTACTCAAAAACAGCAAGCTTGACCCTACCTGTCTTTCTAACTATCGACCTGTCTCCCTCCTCCCTTTTGCCTCTAAACTCCTTGAACATCTTGTATTCTCTCGCTTGCTCCATTTTCTCAATACCTATTCTCTCCTAGACCCTCTACAATCTGGCATCTGCACTGCTCACTCCACGGAAACAGCCCTCACTAAAATAACTGACGACCTCCATGTTGCCAAAGACAGAGGTCATTACACACTGCTCATATTACTCGATCTCTCTGCAGCATTTGACACCGTGACCACCCTCTTCTCCTTCACATTCTCCATACTCTTGGTATTTGGAACAAAGCTCTATCCTGGATCTCATCCTACCTCTCTCATCGTACTTTCAGTGTCTCTTCTGCTAACACCTCCTCCTCCTCTATTGATCTCTCTGTGGGGGTACCCCAGGGCTCTGTCCTGGGCCCTCTTCTCTTTTCTCTGTACACACTCTCTCTAGGTGACCTAATAACATCTTTTGGGTTTAATTATCACCTCTATGCTGACGACACACAAATATACTTTTCAACACCCGACATTACACCTGCTGTACAAACCAAAGTTTCTGAATGTCTCTCTGCTGTATCATCCTGGATTGCCCTCCTCCGCCTTAAACTCAACATGGCTAAAACAGAGCTCCTCATACTTCCTCCCAAACCTGACCCTACTACCTCCTAGACAATAAAATAAAGAACGCTAGATGGCGCTCTACTATACCCAAACAGTGAAGTGCAAAAATATATATCAATAATAAATAAACAAACCAGATGTTTAAATAACAGTGAACAGTGAATATATACAATAAATGATAAATAAAGAAGGCAAAAACAACTTATCACTCGACCCTGTAGAAAGACTGTTTCAAAAGTCTTGAAGAGGAACTGTTGATGGATTCCAGGGGAGCGTCGCCGAGTGCCCAAAAAATAAAAAAGTGAATAGTGTAATACTGTCAAACAGTGTGATAAAAATATATGAAGCGCTGCCAAATTCCTACTTACAAACACAGTAGGAAAAGGAGCATATGTGCCAGTCTGGAAATATAGTATATCCCGGTCTGGAGGTGTGGTATATAGGTCAGCAATCTGACAGAGAAGAGAGAACAACCATAGTGCAGATAATAAATATCAGGTTTATCAATCAAACAAATGACAAATGGAGGCTTACGGCAGTCAGAGAATAACAGGCATTGGAACAGCTAGGTCTTTGCAGCGTCGCAGCTTCCCTTGCTCAGTACACGCTGTAACCCCTGCCGGATATGTCACTTCCGGATCGCGGCGTCACGGTCTCCGGAACACAGGATACCGGAACACAGGGTGCTGCCCAGGAACTCACTGCTACTCTCCTCCTCCAAGATGGCTGACAAGCCGGACTCTACGCGTTTCAACGTAATGACGTCTTCATCAGGAGTGGCTAATTGGTGTTCACAGCTAAGTATATATACCTAATCCTTAACTGTGATTGGTGCAAAACGGCGCATACACTAATTACATTGTAAACATCTACTCTTGGTGTATATACCAGAACTTTATGTTAACATATACAACAAAATATAACAAAAGATCGATAATGTACATAACAGACATGATATAATATCTATACAAATATATTTCCTTGTAAGTTAACTACATGTATTAAACTAATATAAAACGATTAAAAAAATCCATATATATACGCATACATACTGCCAGTGTATACTTCAAAATTAGTACTGGCATAAAAACCAAATGTAGTGCATATTTACAGATAAAACATGCTAGTTATATTACCTCTAATTCATAGCATATTTAAACTGCATGCTAATGATAATGTTGCCCCCACACAACATGATCACATCATACAGTATTATAAATCAATATTCTAAACGACGATTGTTGATACCTAATAATCATATAAGAGAAAGAGAAAAAGACATATTAAATATACAGTGCATCTATATATACATAAATACAATGAAAAATATTTTTAAAAACTAATTTAAAAACATTTGTAATTAAAAATTCCTAATACATTTAAAATTTATTAAAAATTATTTAATTTTTTTTTTAAATTTTTTAAAAAAAAGGAAAGAAAAGTGCTCACTTTACAGAAAAGCTTTTATATCAAGTTCAGCATTTTAGGCCATCTGGGACTAGCGTTTTAAGTGTTAATATCCAAAAGGATTCTCTTTTAGTTAATGCTAGATCCCTGTCTCCCCCTCTCCAATGGGGGAGAACATGTTCGATGGCACTAAATTTAAAACCTGATATATCACCTTGATGTTTAATTATAAAATGTTCAGATAAAAGGTGAGTTAAAACTTTACGCCTTATGTTGCCAATGTGTTCTAAGATTCTAATGTTCATTTGTCTCTTAGTTTTACCAACATATTGTAACCCACATGGGCACTCAATGAGGTAAATAATGTGGTTACTTCTACATGTAATATGTTTATTGATAGTATATTTTTTCTTCGTTACATTTCAGACAAATTCGTGTTTATCACTTGCTCTATGAACACAGGCCTTACATGTGGTGTAGCCAAAGAAACCTTTAATACTAGGCAACCATCTATTCATTGTTGAGTTATTTTTGGGCAATGCACTTGGTGCCAATTTGTCTTTTAATGTTTTAGCCCATTTAAATATGACAACTGGCTTATCAGGAACCATGTCTCCAATAAGCTCATCGTTCTTAACTACAGTATATGCCAGTATTTATTCACAATATTAATAATTTTTCCAGCTTCTCTATTATAATTTGTAATAAAAGAAAAATTAAAATCCTTCGTATTTTGTTTTTTACGTGCATCTTTTAGTATATCATCCCTATTTACATTTTCTACTTTCTGTATTGCTGACTGAACTATTTGTTTATTATAATCTTTTTCGTAGAATCTGTCTTCAAGAAATTTAGTTTGGATCTTAAAATTCATATCGTCAGTGCAATTTCTTTTCATTTTTCTAAATTGCCCATAGGGCACATTCCGAAGCCAACTTGGATGATGGCAACTTGTTTGTAATATAAAATTATTTTTATCAACATCTTTGAAATGTGTCATAGTTTTAATAGTGCCTTCTTCGACATAAATTACCAGATCGAGAAAATTTATTCTATTTTTACTATATTCACAGGTAAAATTAAGATTCAGATTATTATCATTAATATAAGAAATAAACTTTAAAAGACTCTCTTCATTGCCCCTCCAAATAAAAATGACATCATCTATAAATCTCCGCCATAGGACCTAACTCTCCCCCAGCTCCGCAATTGACCAAATTTGGTCATCCTCCCATACTGACATGAAGAGGTTTGTATAGCTGGGGGCGAATTATTATTGGACCTGTAGTTGGTGCAAATTTCAATCCCTTGGAAATAATATCTTTCTCAGACGAAGTTAAAATTCTAGAACTTAAATTAAAAATATTCTGTGTGTCTCCTATTTTCTTGCTATTTTCTTTTTCTCTTTTTCTTCTCTTTCCTCGTTTTCCTCGTTTCTTTCTCTCTTTTTGGTATACTTTTTGCCTGATGGGGGTTCCATCTCCCTCAATGGATAAAAACGGTTTGAGGACCCCCCTTCTTCTAAAAAATTATCACTTTTTTTCGTTGAATATTTTGGGAAAATGTGTTCTTTTTTCTCCTCTCTAGTTGTAACTTTAGGTGTATTACTGGTTTCCTCATCTGAATCTTCACTGTCACTGCTCTTCCTATTATCACTATGTAGGTGATGTTTAGGAGGTCTTTCCGTAAGTTTTGGGGGAGACTTTTTCCGTTCAGACCTCCAACCATCCCTCTCGGAAGTATAGTGGCTTTTTTTATTAGCTTTATGATAATTTCCTTTTCCCTTTTGGTTAATTTTATCATTTGAGGGATTTTTAGGAGGAATTTGGGTTTTTATCTCTTGTAGATCAGTAATAGTTTCTTTTCTAGTGATGAAGATTTTCTTTTGATTAGGTGTTATCTTTCGGGGTGGACCATCTTTATAATCTTCCTCATCTCTATTAAATTTTTGAGAGAGATAGTTTCCTCTTCAACTTGTCTTGTATGTAATGTATACCCTGTTCATTTATGTAACTATTTGTAACCATGTATTATTTGTCTTAACTCTGTGCCCAGGACATACTTGAAAACGAGAGGTAACTCTCAATGTATTACTTCCTGGTAAAATATTTTATAAATAAATAAATAAACTTATCTAACTTTAATTGGAGTGCTTTGTCTTTTTCTCTGAATAATGCAGTTTGGTCTAAATTACCTATCCTCTCTTTACTTTCATTGATCTCTTTATTAATTTGTAATATATGTTTCTTTTGTTGTTCAATTACCAGATCAATCAAATCTTGTGAACCTTTTTCTAATACTTGATACAATTTATCTAGAAATTCTTTATCTCCAAGATCCATTGATGGGTTTTTCTTTAATCTAAAACCTCTTGGTACTCTATCACAGATTTTGTATTGTTACAAGAAGGTACAATCCCACCATTTTTTTATATCTCTAGTAAAATGTTTTTCAAGTATTTCAAATTCTGCCTCTAGGATTTTTTCTTCCCCTATTGGTGGACTTTTCTCCTTCTTGAGAATACTCAAGAAGTCTGTATTTCTCAAGAGTCTTCTTGAGAATATATTAGAGAAACTATTGTTAGTATCCATAGTTTCCATAATATATATGGGGAGTAGTGCAGCCTATCTAGATAGAAACCAACCAGACAATAAAATAAAGAACGCTAGATGGCGCTCTACTATACCCAAACAGTGAAGTGCAAAAATACATATCAATATAAAATAAACAACCCAGATGTTTAAATAACAGTGAACAGTGAATATATACAATAAATGATAAATAAAGAAGGCAAAAACAACTTATCACTCGACCCTGTAGAAAGAGTGTTTCAAAAGTCTTGAAGAGGAACTGTTGATGGATTCCAGGGGAGTGTCGCCGAGTGCCCAAAAAATAAAAAAGTGAATAGTGTAATACTGTCAAACAGTGTGATAAAAATATATGAAGAGCTGCCAAATTCCTTCTTACAAACACAGTAGGAAAAGGAGCATATGTGCCAGTCTGGAAATATAGTATATCCCGGTCTGGAGGTGTGGTATATAGGTCAGCAATCTCAAAGAGAAGAGAGAACAACCATAGTGCAGATACAAAATATCAGGTTTATTAATCAAACAAATGACAAATGGAGTCTTACTTCAGTCAGAGAATAACAGGCATTGGAACAGCTAGGTCTTTGCAGCGTCAAAGCTTCCTGTTGGAACTACGATCATTCACCCAGTAGCCCAAGCACGCTGCCTAGGGGTCACACTCGACTCCTCTCTCACATTCGGCCCTCACATTCAAAACATTTCTAAAACCTGTCGCTTTTTCCTCCGCAATATAACAAAGATACGCCCTTTCCTCTGTTGCTCGACTGCTAAAACTCTGACTCAGGCCCTCATTCTCTCCCGTCTTGACTACTGTAACCTCCTGCTGTCCGGCCTTCCTGCCTCTCACCTGTCTCCCCTACAATCTATCCTAAACGCTGCTGCCAGAGTCTCGCTACTCTTTCCTAGATCTGTCTCAGCATCTCCCCTCATGAAATGCCTCTCCTGGCTTCCGATCAAATCCCGCATCTCACACTCCATTCTTCTCCTTACTTTTAAAGCTTTACACTCTTCTGCCCCTCCTTACATCTCAGCCCTAATTACTCGTTATGCACCATCCAGACTCTTGCGTTGTTCTCAAGGATGTCTTCTTTCTACCCCCTTTGTATCTAAAGCCCTCTCCCGCCTTAAACCCTTTTCACTGACTGCCCCACACCTCTGGAATGCCCTTCCCCTCAGTACCCGACTAGCACCCTCTCTATCCACCTTTAAGACCCAACTTAAGACACACTTGCTTAAAGAAGCATATGAATAGCACTGTGGATATTCTGAACACATGATACATAAAGCTTGGCCCCCTGCAGATGCACTTACCAGAACTCCCTCCTACTGTCTCTGTACATCCTCCCTACCTACCAATTAGACTGTAAGCTCCTCGGGGCAGGGACTCCTCTTCCTTAATGTTACTTTTATGTCTAATGTGAAAATAGTGAATAAAAGGTGCAAACAACGCATTTCACCCAGTGTGGATAGACTGTATCCGGCTTCTATCTATCCAGACTGGGTGAAACGCGTTGAGTGGTAGCTTTTTGATCTTGAAGGCGATCCGTAGTTCACCAGCCGGCAAGCCGTGACGTCACACGCAGCCGTGACGTCACACGCACTGACGGGCGCAACGAGACAAGCTCCGACAGCAGACTGCAAGCGAGGGAAGCTTGGAGGATCCAGGGGAGGAGGTGAGCAGTCCGGTGACCCTTCGCTTTTCACAAATTATGTGACCAATGCTTGTTTTAATCTTGCACATTGTAAGTGCGCACTTTTATACCTTTTTACATAAAGATTTTGTTTATCAGCCTGATCGCGCTATGTAGTGTTCTCTCATCTCTCCTATATATACCACCATACCGCTGAGTGTGCCTTTGGGGGAGATCCTGACTACATTCATTCCACACGGGAAACAGCCCTAACTGCATATTGCACTTTATTCATCTAAATCTTGTGAGTAGGCTGGACATACGAGCCAAGACTACATCATATGCCAGATCTCATTGCCCATACATCTGCACTTAAATTGTGTATTTTCTCTTTCTCTTTATCCCTTATATGCTCCTCCTGGATTGTTTGAACACTTTTATGTCTAAAGCACTTATTCCCATGATCTGTTATTTATATTATCTGTTATTTATTTGATTATCATGTGTATTACTACTGTGAAGCGCTATGTACATTAATGGCGCTATATAAATAAAGACCAGAACAGATAGAGTGATGCTGCACACCTCAAAAATAGAAAAAACATACAATTACCGGTGCTCCAGTGTTTGCACGAAAGCCTGCAATCAGTCCAAGACAGATAAATGAAGGAACAAAGGGCACTGCGGATTTGAACAAAATAAACTCATTTATTGAGCCAACACGACGTTTCGACCTAAGTGGTCTTTTTCAAGTGACAATGGCATAGCTATATAAATAAAGACATACAATACAATACAACATTTGAACTCCCCTTACTGTAAAGAACCCTTTCCTTTGTTGCTGGTGAAATCTCCTTTCCTCCAATCTAAAAGGATGCCCCCTAGTCATTTGTACTGCCCTCGGGATGAATAGTTAATTTGAAAGCTCCTTGTACTGTCCCCGAATATATTTGTATATAGTTATCATATCCCCTCTTAGACGGCTATTTTCTAATGTAAATAAATCCAATTTAGCTAACCTCTCCTCATAAGATAGATTGTCCATCCTCTTTATTAATTTGGTGGCTCTTCTCTGCACTCTCTCTAGTTCCAGAATGTCTTTTCTTAGGAGTGGCGCCCAAAATTGTACTTCATACTCAAGGTGTGGTCTTACTAATGCTTTGTAAAGTGGCATAATTATATTTACTTCCCTTCCACCCATTGCCCGTTTAATGCAAGATAAGATCTTGTTTGCATTTGCAGCTACTGTATGACTTTGGACACTATTGCTAAGCCTGCTGTCTACAAGCACTCCTAAATCCTTCTCCATCAAGGATTCCTCCAATTTATCCCCATTTAAAGTGTAAGTCGCCAGTTTATTCTTGCATCCTAAATGCGTCACCTTACATTTATCTGTATTAAACCTCATCTGCCATTTACCTGCCCACGTTTCCATTCTCTCCAAATCCTTCTGGAGAGAAATTACACCCTCCTCTGTTTCTACTACCTTACACAATTTATTGTCATCAGCAAAGATGGAGACTTGGCTCTTGATGCCAACCTCAAGGTCATTAATAAACAAGTTAAAAAGCAGGGGTCCCAGTAGTGATCCCTGATGTACTCCATTCACAACTTTAGCCCACCCTGAAAACGTTCAATTTATGACAGCCCTCTGTTGTCTATCCTTCAACCAGTTTTCAATCCAGGTGTATACTTTATTACTGAGTCCAATTTGCTTTATTTTGTACACCAACCTCTTGTGTGGAACCGTATCAAAAGCTTTTGCAAAATCTAAGTAGACCACATCAACTGCATTACCCTGGTCTAACTTCCTACTTACCTCCTCAAAGAAACAAATAAGGTTAGTTTGGAATGATCTATCCTTCATAAATCCATGCTAACTATTACTAATGATTTTGTTTTCCATTAGGTATTCCTGAATATTATTCCATATTAAAACTTCAAGTAGTTTCCCCACTAATGAAGTCAGGCATACAGGTCTGTAATTCCCTTGTTGTGATCTAGCTCCCTTTTTAAATATAGTCACCACATCTGCTTTATGCAAATCTTGTGGTACTGAGCCTGTGGAAATTGAGACCTTGAATATTAAATATAACGGTTTTGCTATTACTGAGCATAACGCCTTGAGAACTTTTGGATGTATGTCATCGGGGCCAGGTGCCTTATTTACTTAATTTTTTTCAAGCCGCTAATCTGAACTCGTATTCCAAATCCGACCTGGTGGAATCCAATGACAGATTCTGAGGTATCTGCTCAGACATTTTAGTACACAATCCACAGATGGATTTTTATGTGCGGATTGGATTTGGTCTAAAAAACCCAGGAAAACCCCAGGAAATGGATTTAGACCACAGCATACTAAGATTTGTAGCTCTACTTGTTACAGTACTTGTAGGAGCTCCATCCCCCTGGCTTCCACTTTCTGGTTGACAGTTCATCCATCTCTATCAATGGTCACTTGGAGATTTCTCCTCATCTCAGAATGGTGACATGAGTCATTAGCACCAATTTCATGTTTACATAAATTAGCAGATTTAGCTAGAAGTTCAATACTAAAACTGTAAAATTGCTTTATAATAGTCCTTACTTGTCCATTTTTCTTCCACTAGTCACTTTTCATTCTTAACCATATCACATACATACCTTGTACAGTATATAAACTCACTCATAAACACACACACAAAGGGCCGCCGACAGGGGGGGGCAGCTGGGCCAGGTGTCCCGTGCTCAGTGTCTGTGGGGTGCCCTGCCGGCAGGCGCAGCAAGTTGGGCCCGGCCTCTGGCCAAGCCTAGCTGCCGGTCCCCTCGCGGACAGGCCCCGACTTTCCCCAGCTGAAGGCCTCCTCACTCTATCCCACACCAGGCACTCTGACATCAGCGAGCGCCGAGCTTCCCTCTCATGCCAGCACGCACTGGAAGCTGAGGCCCAGCTTACTTCCGTCCACTGACGTCAGAGAGGGCTGTCTCATGCCAGATTTGGAAGCTCGGACAGAGTAAGGAAGAGGCTTTTGGCGCCAGCCGGTGAGTGAGGAAAAGAGGGAGTAAGAGTGAGATGCAGGGGAGAGTAATGCATGTGAGAGTAATGCATGTGAGGAGGGGGGAGGGGGGCAGAGATTGATGGAGGGGGGAGAGTGAGAGGTAACAGAGGGGAGATAAATACATGGGAAGAGGGAGGTAAATACAGGGGTCTCTTGATGTGTGAAGTGGGGGGGACTTGCGACGTGTGAAATGGGGCTCAAATCACTGCCTACAGGGCTGAGAGGGGGGGCCTGCCCCATTGGGGGGGCGGTCAGAACAGTAGTCCTGGGCTCAGAAAAATCTGTCTGCGGCCCTGAACACACATGTGCTTATGCAGAATCAATGAAGTTCACGGGAATATGTAGCCTAAAGATTTTATACCATAAGAAAGATGTAGCCTAAATCTGCACATTTGTTTGTAATTCAAAGTCTTACAGGGTTTTACCTTTAACTACAATAGTGCAGATCAGAGCACTATTGCATGGAAACTCCCTAACTGGCACTGTCACAGTTTCATTTATAACTCCCTTAGTCTTGCATAATCTTTTTAGCATTAAATCGGATATTCAAACCCATACTAATTTAAATATAGTACAACGTTTACAGTAATGCTTAACTTTGGTTTTATCTTTTGAATGTATGTGCTACATAATTATTATTCTGGACATGAGAAGAACTTTTGCACTTGTCCAAATGTTTATTTTTTTTATAAATAAAGCTTGACATCAATCAGAAATCTTGGCCTGTTAACATTAACATTAGAAAATTGAAAATTGTCTGCTCAGGATATTTGATGATAATGCATTTACAAGGAAATAACCAGGAAGGTCAAAACGACAGTGTCTTATATGCAAAGAAGTTCTAGAATGGTGTTCTGAATACAGCTACAAGTAATTTTAACCGATGCGTACAAAGCAGCCTGAATATATTTGCATTTGATTATAGAAACAACATTTTGAATTAAAAAGTTTCCTGTTCTGAATTCAAGTGATTATCCACCAGATACAAAGAAACATAATTTATAATTCAAAACAGTTAAAATAATTCATCTCAATTTACCAATAGTGCAATAAATTGCTACAAATTAGTTCTTTAAATATTAAATATAAAGGTATTTTTTCTGGAGAAATTGCTTGGTCTGGGTTATATCCTTAATCATCCTTTAAGGATCCTCAGGTGTGTTTAACGTAAATTCATTCTGCCGAATGTGTTGATTTCTAATCTGTCGTCGTATTGTAACAAAAAAACTAAACCGGATTAATCCGGATTAAAATGTTTAAACACGCAAGCAGATAATTCTGTCGTTAAAAATCACAAATTAAACTTCCTCAGTCAAGCCCACTTATCTGCAGAACCATTTAAGAGACAGGAGCCGTGGAGGGTGAGAGAGACAGTGGGGCTTATTCATGTAGCGCAGAAGTGTGACAATCCGTTTCTAAAGTACCCTTTAGGCTACAGACACAGTCACTGCGTGCACGCTCACTTTGGAGCACGTAGCGGCGTGTGCACCAGTTTCAGCCTTGATCTGTGGTCTGGGACGCCTGTCCAGAGAAGAGCAGGAGATCGCAAAGGGAGTGGGTGGGGGGAGGCGTGGCGGGGGCGCAATTCTAGTACTTTAGGTCTGAAAATTGCAAAAGGCTAAATGGGATTGGTGGAGTTCAAATTATCCAGCTAACGTCTAACGTCTGTTGCTATGGAAGTACAGAAGCTTACAGGTTCCTACAGAGGACACCTATGTCCTATTGGGGTTATCCAAGTAATGGCCCAAATCGGAACGCCCCTATAGTCTCTGAAACAGAGTGCTTAACAGGTACAAAGTATCTTGCACGGGATAGTGATCCCAAAGTTCATGATAGTAAGGGTAATCTAAAATCGGGCCCTGTTGTGGTAAAGAGTTACGGACGCTATGCAGAGATGGCCACTTAAGATGACAGTAACAGAAACAAGCCGAAGCACCTCCCTAGAATGAGAGAATAAGGATTACCTAGGGAATAATTAAAGAGTAGAAACATCGTTATTCACCTGTTAAAGTGCATATAGTAACAAATGTCTTGATATGAAGAGCTTTATTAAGGACTATTAATAAAGCTCCTGTTTGTACTACAGTATAAAAGTTCCTGGCACCATTCATTATCCCATCAGTATATCTATGCCCAGCCTGTACAGACTCAGCACCCTGACAAGGTATGAGGGACTGAGCAAAGCCATGTACATAGTAAACTGATGTAAATTTAAGAGCTGGAAAAGGAGGATTTCTTATCAATGAGATTTGCAAGAAAGAAAATGTTATTTTTCACACATTTCTTTCCATGAACATTCCAAACCACCCGGCACACAGACAGGAACCTCTATTGCTTGAACAGGTGCACGCTGAGGAGTAGATGCAGCTGCACATGTTGTGTGCACTTGCAGGTCAGGCTGCTGTCGGGGTTGCCAAAGCAGGTCTCCACCTGCTATGCTATGCTCGTGCGGAAGGTCACACTTTGATTACCGAAACATTGGATGCAGTGCCATGTATTTCTCTTGAATACAACTTTTCTAGATTTCCCTGGCTGTGTGCTGTCTCGTTTTTCCCGGACCGCCATCTGGTAAAATATATTTGTGTATATATATATATATATATATATATGTATATATATATATATATATATATATATATATATATATATATATATATATAGCATACGAACCAATCCAAGGACCAGTAAAGAGACAGCAAACTGCATGGGGTTAATCCAAAAAAAAAACTGAATTCAAAACATAGACACACGTAAGCCGACGTTTCGGTCCCACATGGAGACCTTCCTCAGGGCCGTGCAACCAACAAAGGTTAATGACCATACATATATACCCCCACCCATGATGCACCCCAACAAAAAGAACCAATCACCAACATGTAATCAAGAACGACATTCAACATAGCTGTGCTCTGAGCCACGTCCCCCAATACCTGTAAGGTGATTGGTCATCTGCAGCCACGAACAGGGAGCAGGCAATCCTGTAATCAAAATAGCCCACAATGATACTCATGCCCCACACGCCAGTGTCAGTCGGACAGCGCGTCGCATGTCAGGCATGCGCAGTAGAACTAAAAACGCTGGAGGCTGGAGCGCCAATCAGGATCAGGCTCCGCGCACCAAATTAGCACACGGAAGCCACGCATAGTGTCCCTGGCAACGTAGGACGTCGGCAAGCAGCCTGCGCATGGGCAGTGTTAAACTCTGCGACTGACAGCGACACCCATCATCCAAACACTGACTCAGGGCAGGGAGAAGGCAGACAGCAATTGGCTCATCATATACTGTACTAAAAACAGAGCCCTTAAAGGAGATAACACAGGATATCAGAGCACAGTCTATAGAAGAAACCAAACCTGCAAAAAACAAACAAGGGAATTGTGGGTGTGCAGAGGATTTGAAACAATGGAGAGCTAGTGACATATACACATACAGCATAATACATTGCTTGGTCATTGTATAACATAAACAAAAAAGCATTTATAGAAAACAGCCTAATTGAAGCTCCTCATTGAGGTCTCCAGGAGTCATAGTCCGAAGCTCGTAAATTAGTCTGGCCTCATGTTGTAACAGAGTCGTACCCCTATCACCCCAACGCAAGGTGTATATGTTACTAGCTCTCCATTGTTTCACATCCTCTGCACACCCACACTTCCCTTGTTTTTTTTTGCAGGTTTGGTTTCTTCTATAGACTGTGCTCTGATACCCTGTGTTATCTCCTTTAAGGGCTCTGTTTTTAGTATATGATGAGCCAATTGCTGTCTGCCTTCTCCCTGCCCTAAGTCAGTGTTTGGATGATGGGTGTCGCTGTCAGTTGCAGAGTTTAACACTGCACACGCGCAGCTGCTTGCCGGCGTCCTACGTATGTTATATACATTTGCCACGCTCAGTAGCACTCATTTTGGTATAAATATATACAGTATTCATGATGTGGTGGATGTAGGAGTTTGAGCTATCTGGGAATATGTGTGTTAATCAATTTCTGACTGGTAACAGTCTATGGAGGTTAGGTGGCACCTCACCCAAGAGCTCGCCCCTCCCCACCTTTTTAACTTGGGAGGTTCTGGCAACTTGCTGAATGGACAGGACTCACTGAAGTTCCTTCCCCTCATACAGAGGTAACAGGAAGGGTTCACAGTTTTAGTGTTAGGACCTGCATTTTTGGTTTACCTTGACGTTGGTATGCAGGCTTACGACGCTTTGGCCTAAGGGTTTAACTAAAAAAACAAGTAATGACTATTATCATTCAAGTATTTAAACTTTATACTCATTACCATATATGTTTTATCAATTTGATGTAGCATTGAGCACGTGTCTTCTGATATATATATATATATGGAACTTGCCCATAGATATGTTATTTGTTAAAGACTACTCTTCAAAGGTTTTTTCTTCTGTGCCTTGATACTTAGACATCATAAGGCTATAATTAGATGCAACTGTAGGCATAATATTGTCAACTCCACCATAATAATTCAATGTTAAAGATTGGAAACTAAGATAACCTACGGTTTGGAAACATTTGTCCTTCTAGACTTTCAAAACAATTTGTGATCAAATACTTTAATCCTGTCTGGAATTGGAAAGGAGCTCAAAGGATAATATCCAATTTGCACTTGTCCATTTTTTTTTTACAAGATATTAGCTATTTTATTTCTTTATCACTATCCATGTCTGTGTTTTTTAGTGTCTTGCATTTGTTTTGCTAACAACTACTAAATCTTAGTATTACATCAATATGCCCGCAGTGTGAAGTTAACATTCAACAAATAAAGATAATACTGCTATAGTCTAGCCTAAATAACATTTAAAGCTAAAGTACACATTTCCAATGTGTTTAGTTAAAAACGTCTTTTTGACATTTGGCATTTCATTTACTTTACTGTAGCTACAGTTGTAGTACTCTCAATTGCTTTGTGCCCATACCACACACATAGTTTCCCATTTCATTTTTCCCAAAACACCATGACAACTATGGGTGAAAATGGCCACAGCACTTTATTCACAATTTTAAGCATAATTTAAGAGGACCTTAACAGCACCACATATATGAAGCATGCCAAATGAACCTATACACCAGCCACCACCCGTACCCACTTGGGGGGCAAATCCAGATTTCATAACCGGTTGCTATATTACTCTGTTTTAATGGAGGTTGGTGACTCTAAACCAAAGGGATATAATTGGGGTTCCTCATTCCATAAATAGTTAAACGTTTAAAGTATCACTTCCTACTGTTCCTAAACTTGAATCTATAATTTTTAGGGTGGGTAGGAGGTTAACACCTTCTCAGATTACCCTTCCTCATCTCATTTGCCCTTAGTGCTCTGTCCTCTCCCAGAGATGCTCTGTTTCTCCCCCCCCCCTTCCACTCCCTATATCTCTGGGTCTTGATGGGCATAGCACCCTCTTTAGGTAAAACAGGCTTATCATGAGCTATGTTTTTGAAGCTAATACCAGGCAGTGGTAATTTAACTTGGCGTTAAGTCTATACTAATGAGATAAATAACAGACATTGTTTTTGCATATAATAAGCTTTGTGGATATGCATTAACCACAGGGAAAATAACATCCGTTGATAACGGACCATTTTAGCTCTGAGTTAATGGATCTCTGTACCTCTGGCCCCTGGCCCCAAATCCAACATTACCTATTTAAAAATTGTAGTAAACGTTTCGGATTTTGCCATTTTAGTTATCTCTTTCCCTCTTACTTTACTTAATTTACATTTCTACAAATTGAAGTGGTTAAAATCACATACTGTACTTAGTATGAAACCTGCATGAGATACATTAGATAAGCAATGTGGCATAGTATGCAGATGGAGGAACTCACACACATAATCCAAGATTCTAAAATATACTTTGAAACTTTTAGCTCAGCTGTCATGAGAATAGAGCTACTTGGGCCCACTACTACAGAGCTCTGTTTAATCTGTAGTATAGATCATGAGAGTCTGATTCCATTTTGTTTAGAAAATGGCAATTAGAAAAAGGATTCTGGGTTTTGCTTTAGTTATATAATAGGACTTGTGATAATGGAATGCACAGGAAAAAATGGTAAGTAAAAACAGAACATCTGCAGTATAATAAAGATAGATTAGCAAATCAGTTAATCAGTATAAAAAGGGGAGTTTTTAAGTCAGAACAAAGATAAATAATATGCCCACAAATCTAACATGAAGGTCTAAATATAAAGATGTACTCGCTGGAATGTTTTCTGCAAATCCATATATTTTTTATATGTATTGGCGAGCGGGGGGTATTTCTATATGAATTTGGGTGGTGGTGTATTTTTTTATATCTATTGGGGGGGTATTTTTTTATACGTATTGGGATTGCGTGTATTTTTTATATGTATTGGAGGGTGTATTTTTATATGTATTGGGGTGAGTATATTTATATATGTATTGAAAGGGGTAGGTGTATTTTTATATGTATTGGGGTGAGTGTATTTATATATGTATTGGAGGGGGTAGGTGTATTTTTATATGTATGGGTGGGTGTGTGTATTTTTAATTGCATGAGGAAGTTGTTGTATTTTTATATGTATTGGGGTGTATTTGTATATGTATTGGGGTGTATTTTAATATATTTATTGGGTGGGTGTATTTTTATATGCATTGAGGTAGAAGGGTTTCTTTTTATATGTTTTGGGGGGGTTGTCTATTTATATGTATGGGGGGGTGAGTGTATTTTTATATGTAATGAGGGGATTGCATCTTTATATGTATTGGGGTGATGGGTGTATTTTTAATATGTATTGGGGTGTATTTTTATATGTATTGGGGGTATATTTTAATATATGTATTGGGTGGGTGTATTTTTATATGCATTGGGGTGGAAGGGTTTATTTTTATATGAATTGGGGGTTTGTCTGTTTATACTGTATGTATGGGGGGTGAGTGTATTGTTATATGTAATGGGGGGATTACATCTTTATATGTATTGAGGGGTTGGGTGTATTTTTAATATGTATTGGGGTGTATTTTTATATGTATTGGGGGTATATTATAATATATGTATTGGGTGGGTGTATTTTTATATGCATTGGGGTAGAAGGGTTTATTTTTATATGTATTGGGGGGGTTGTTTATTTATATGTATGGGGTGAATGTATTTTATATGTAATGGGGGGATTGCATCTTTATATATATATATATTGGGGGGATGCGTGTATTTTTAATATGTATCGGGGTGTATTTATATATGTATTGGGGGTATATTTTAATATATGTATTGGGTGTGTGTATTTTTATATGCATTGGGGAAGAAGGGTTTATTTTTATATGTATTGGAGGGTTGTCTATTTATACTGTATGTATGGGGGGTGAGTGTATTTTTATATGTAATGGGGTGATTGCATCTTTATATGTATTGAGGGGATGGGTGTATTTTTAATATGTATTGGGGGTGGGGGTGTATTTTTAATATGTTTTGGGGGGTAATATGTGTTTTCTTTATGTATTTGGGGTGTTGTCTTTGTATGTATTTAGGGTGATGGGGTTTTTGGTATGTATTTTGTGGGGGGGATTGTTTGAGGGGAGGCGGGATTGAGTGAGAGTGGGGTAATTGATGGAAGGTGGGGGGGAGTGAGAGGAGAGAGGGGGTGAGAGGGTGAGTGAGGAAAAGAGGGACTAAGAGATATGCAGGGGAGAGAAATGCATGTGAAGCGGGAAGGAGGGAGAGAGTGGGTGAGTGAGGAAGAGGGAGAAACGGAAAGGAGAGTAATACATTAGAAGAGAAAGGAAATAGAGGGGGCTCGTGAGCTGTGAAATGGGGGGAGGCTCGCAATACCGCCATCATAGGGGGGCGGACGGGAAGGGGGGGTGGACGTAACTCTGGTCCTGGGCCCCGGGAAATCTGTCGGTGACCCTGATTAAGTCCCTGCATTAACATTAACAGACTTTCGTGGATAAGCTTAACGGAGCTTTGTGGATCTGTAACTGCAATTGATTGATATATTTTAGAACATGGAATAAAGCCTGTAATAACAATAGTGATGTCACTATAATTAATAGAAATCCCAAAACATAAAAGATGCATTCATAAGAGAATCTGTAATTACCAGGTACAAGTGGCATGCAAGAGGTGCCTCCTTTCTGCAGCTGTGGGGTTCATTAGAGATGTCGATGTGTTGTCAGGAGTACTTTTACAATTTCAAGACAGCTTTATCAGGGTATGTGCTTCACTATGTATAGTTATGCAGGATGTCAGAGAACAAAACCTTGTTGTTACTAATTTCTTTTTCATTTTAATAGTTCCTTTTCCCAGAATATGTGTTTCTTTTGATAAGGACTGTGAAGCATGTGTTTGACAATTCCTATTGTTTTAACTAACATTTCTAAAAGAAAGATTGTAAAAGGGTGTTTTTTGAATCTAATACCAAATAAATGAATGTAGTCATAAATTAAACTGAACTCACATTTTGTTATCGTTTCCTTTCATCATTATTTTATTAAGCTCCAAATATATGTGTCTAGACATACATCAGGGGAAAAAATGCTTATGTGTTAAATGTAGAAAAAAAAATATTAATTAAGTATCTAAGAAGTTTATCCCATGCTGAGGTACAAAAAGGAATACATAAAATGATAAACATTATAAAATGAGCATTGCTAAATTCCCCCTTGGACAAAAAAAAAAGGATGAAAGCAATGTAAAGTTGGTAAAAATAAACTAGATACTGTAATACTAAGATGGGCACAGTCAAAATTCCTCTGGCTAAAACAATAGATTTGAGCTTGATAAATACTGTAGACCACAATAAGTTTATTGATATTGTAAAGATTTAGTTGAATTAAAATACATTATTTGGAAATGCTCTTTACAGAATTTACATGTCATTCAGAAAATAAATAAAACAGCAATTTAGCACCTGGATAAAATTACGTTGATTAATTTTTTTTTCTTGAAAAGGTATCGTACAACTACCGGTAAATACAAAAATTAAAATAATGACAAAGGAAATAAAACTGTATAAATGCATGGTTTACAACGTGCAATAGTTTGCTATTGAAATTTTGGCAAAAAGATTTTAAAGCTCATACATTGCGCAGCTGAACAATTTTTTTTTAGCTATATAAATGAAAGCACGTTTGCTGTTAAATTGATGCAAAGGTATGTCATTTTATAGAGATGTGCAATTTTTTTGCAGAAGTTTGTGAACATGTCAAATTGGAAGTTGTTTCTTGCAAAAAATTACGGGAAGCAAATTTAAAGACATTCCCGTTACTATAGATCACACTGCCTTCCTATACTGCCATATTTGCTCAATTCTGGCAAATTCAGCAAAATGTTATATTAATTTGGCGGAAATGTGACATAGTGAACTTTTGCAAAAATTTCACAGAAAGGTTAAATTAATGAAAACATGTACAAAATGTGTAAAGGCAAATATTAAGACATTGCACAACTTTTAATTTGCCATGCATCATTTAGTATCCATTTGTGAAGCTTCTTTGCTCATCTTAAGAGCAAGCTCACATACTCTTGTGATTTAGGGGCTAATAAGAGTAAGAGTAAGAGTCCCACATTTACAGCTGCGGCCGCCTTTATCCTAATGCGGCCGTAATGGCGCAACTCTGATAACCGCAGGCAGATGCAGTATTTTTTTTTTTCCAAAATATGTTCCGGTATTTTAGCGCTCGTAATATTAGCATTTTATTAGCGCTGTCTGCAATACTGCAATACCGTCTAAAAACTCAGGGGGGCGTTCGCGAGCTGTTGTCTTCAAAGTCTAATACTTTAGCAGTTCAACCTACACACACAGGATAATTTACTGCACTGCAGTATTTCAACGTCTTATCTTATCTACAGTACAGTACACCTCTCCCACACCATTCCTTTGAATGTGTGTCTTTCTGGTTTCAATCACATTCCTGCTTGCTAGCAGATGATTACTGCGCATGTGTCTATAACTTCACCACTGCTTGCTTGCGAAGTTCAAGAATGAGTGACCAAAAAAAAAATATTTTTTTTTCTTGTCATTTTTTATTTTTATTTTCTCGTAATTTTATATTTTCATTTTCTCCACAAGCCTGCCTAAACCATCTTGATATTATGATATTCAATCTGTGCTGTAGCTTTTGACTGCGACACTGTGCGTTTGACTGCACATGGTTGATTACAACCTCTTATCGACACCTTTCCAGAACCATTCCGTTTCTAAAGCTTGTCATTGTGCTTTTAATCGTCCCTAGCCGAGCATCACCTCTCTGCACCTGTGTGTAATCCTCTTTGGGAAGGGAGCTACATAGCTGATGATTACTGCGCACGCGTCTATAACTTCACCACTGCTTGCTTGCGAAGTTCAAGAGTGAGTGACCAAAAAACTAAATATATATATTTTTTTTCTCGTCATTTTTTATTTTTATTTTCTCCACATGCCTGCCTAAACCATCTTGATATTACGATATTCAATCTGTGCTGTAGCTTTTGACTGCAACACTGTGCGTTTGACTGCACATGGTTGATTTGTGTGGTTTTTATGTATTTGGGGGTGTGGGGATCAAATTATTATGATGATTTGCCTGTTGAAAATATGTTATGTCTTTGAACTACAATACAGCTAATCCTTCATGCAACTTTAGCCCCCTCCCCCCCGCAGACACACACAGGGCTCGCTCAAGGATTACAACCTCTTATCGACACCTCTCCAGAACCATTCCGTTTCTAAAGCTTGTCATTGTGCTTTTAATCGTCCCTAGCCGAGCATCACCTCTCTGCGCCTGTGTGTAATCCTCTTTGGGAAGGGAGCTACATAGCTGATGATTACTGCGCACGCTTCTATAACTTCACCACTGCTTGCTTGCGAAGTTCAAGAGTGAGTGACCAAAAAATACATATATATTTTTTTTTCTCGTCATTTTTTATTTTCATTTTCTCCACCAGCCTGCCTAAACCATCTTGATATCACGATATTCAATCTGTGCTGTAGCTTTTGACTGTGACACTGTGCGTTTGACTGCACATGGTTGATTTGTGTGTTTTTTATGTATTTGGGGGTGTGGGGATCAAATTATTATGATGACCTGCCTGTTGAAAATATGTCATGTCTTTGAACTACAATACAGCTAATCCTTCATGCAGCTTTAGCCCCCTCCCCCCGCAAACACACACATGGCTCGCTCAAGGATTACAACCTCTTATCAACACCTCTCCAGAACCATTCCGTTTCTAAAGCTTGTCATTGTGCTTTTCAACCTCTCTCACACCATTTGTTAATTTTCCTATTGTTGGCTTTCCCTTATGTTAATCTGATTATGTAACCAATTATTAAAAAGGTAACCAATTATTAAAACTGTTTGTCTTCTTAAAGAATCCCCCACACACACATTCACAGTGAATTTATTTAAAGTTCAAAGAAATAAAATCTTAATGTAATTAAATATGTATTTTATTTTATCAGGAAATAAAAATACAAATTATCATTGAGAGAGGGGGGAATGAAAATTGAGGGCCGGTGGATAATCATGAATAATGCACATTGATAATAATAAAAACAGAAATAAAAATTTCCATCTTTATCTTCTTCCTCATTCTGTGTAGTTCATTGAGAGAGGGGAGGTTTTGTGTAAATCATGACTGCAGTTAACATGCACTTAACTGTACACACAGTTCACAAACTTTACACATGATACCCCTCCTCTCCCCCAGTCCACCCTTTTTTTTCAGTGCATACTGTATTATGGCATTGTGTACTGTATAGCTACTCCATATTGGACTATAGTATGCAGATAGTACTGTCAAACTAGTCTATACTGGAACTACAGTACACTGTAGCTACTGTTAAATACTTTGTAACCAGGTGGCTAGTGCTGCTCTCTCAGGAAAGAAAACATCTATGCCATACTTACCTGTATCATACTGTACTTACAGTACCATACGACAGTACAGTACTATACCATACTACCTTCCTGATGCTTGCCCATTACGCGCGATCACAATGGGCAACACAGTCGCAATATGTTCAATATATTTATTGCATCGTTCCATGGTGAGTACATCGTTCCAAAAACTCATTATGTCTTGCGCCAACTCATCCTTTTTGGAGGGTTTCATGACATTTCGGATATGGTCCTTCAGCTGATGCCAGACCGTTTCGATAAGGTTGAAGTCTGGCGATCTGTCATTGGAGGGGGAAAAAAAGGACAATTAGTTAAAGAGATACAGTACACGGTAAAAACAGTGGGAAAAAATGAGACACGGTTACCGCACTTACTTCGCTGGCTTCTTCACCCAGTTGATACTACGCTCAAGAATACAGTAGAGGCAACGTTTATTCTAACATTTGCCGTAAACTAGCCGGGTTACATTCTGGGTATGTGCTGGGTATGTGCTGGGTATGTTCTGGGCTAGTTTGAGGCACGTTTAAGGCATTTCTGCATTGACTAACGACCCATAGGATTAACACAGCAGGGATCCCTGGCATTCCAATTCAGTTTGAATGGGACTGCCAGGGACCCCCGCTGTTAATCTGATAGGCCATTAATCAATGCAGAAATGCTGGGGCTAGTTTAAGGAAAGTTTAAGGCATGTATTCAGAATGTACCTGGGTGTTTCCTGGGTTTTTTGGGGAATTGCCACTGGTTTTTGTTCGAATAAGAGTTGCCTCTACTGTATGTGCTGTTGACGCGGTGTGCTTCGGATCATTGTCCTGATGGAAACGGTGACCATCTGGGAACTCCCGTGTGATGTATTCCACAATCTCAGGCACAATTTGCTCTTGGAAAAAAACTTTATTCATGATTCCTATAACAAGAAAAGAAAAGTGCTCAAAAAACTGCACACTAGTCCAGTACAGTGCATAAGGCAAAAGCGTGTGACTTATTTTACCTTCAAAGATGACAATGCATCCTGGTCCATGCCTAGAGATGGCACCCCACACATGCATCTTCACTGGGTGTTTTGGACGCGGCTTCATAGATATGCAACCTTTTTTGTGGAATGCAAAGGTGGCAAATCTCTCCAGCGATACAGTAGACTCGTCAGTGAAGATGCAATCCTGGAAAGTTTCTCCACTGTCGATCCATGCCTGGGCCTTGACCACTCTCTTGATCTTGTTAACGTCCCTTATCATAGGGTACACTCTGTAATGACAAGGAATAATTTTATAGGTATAGTACAGTTTCTTAAACAACACTTTAACCTCCTGTACTGTCCAGTACTAACCTCACACGTCCATATTTCCATCCAATTCTGTGTCTCATCTTCTTTATGCTGGTCTCGGATACAGTGAGATTGTGATTTTGCAGCAGAGTGTATTTGACCCTTAAGGCACTCTTCTCATCATTCTCTTCACTCATTTTGTCGACCAGAAGAGTTGTCTCCCTACAGTGTACAGAAAAACAACAATCCGGTAAGTTACAGTGCAGTAGGCCACAAGTACAGCACATCATTTACAGTAAACAATTATAGATGCAGCAATATAAGCAATAATAGATATACTGTATTATATACTGTAGTTATATAAATATACCGAAATAACTATAAATTAGATAGATCTGTACTATATAGTTATATTAATATGCAGCAATATAAACAATAATAGATATACTGTATTATATACTCTAGTTATATAAATATACCGAAATAACTATAAAATTAGATAGATCTGTACTATACAGTTATATTAATATGCAGCAATATAAATGTAGCCCCGAGGTAAATTTAAACTCCCTGACCTTCCTCCGCGAGTGCCGTGGGGTCGCGGGTGCCGCCGGAGGCAGCGGTGGACCCGCCGGCACTTCGCGAGGGTGGGGGCCAGTGCAGG
Organism: Ascaphus truei; assembly: GCF_040206685.1. Taxonomy (NCBI): domain Eukaryota; kingdom Metazoa; phylum Chordata; class Amphibia; order Anura; family Ascaphidae; genus Ascaphus; species Ascaphus truei. Next base: position 290,481,810 of record NC_134485.1, read on the forward strand.
GAGTAGCGCGTTGTCCTGCGGTGGAAGCTGGTTGCCGGGGACGCGATCGGGCCGTCGCTAGGGCCGCGATCGCGTTGCCACCGGCTCGGCGGCTAAAGGAGAGTGCGCCGCCATTGCGCGTTAGTTCGCGCATGCGCAGGAGGCGGCAAGCGCGCGATAGGACTCCAGGGATAGGGAGAGATCGCGCGAGAGTAGGGAAGAGGATAGTGAGGTTGTGGCGGCAATTGGTAGTTCGCGCATGCGCGGGAGAAGCGCGCACGCGGCCCCAATGCTTTAGGCAGCCCCTGGGAACTACAACTCCCAGGAGGCTTAGGGAGACAGAGGTCAGGTGCTCCCTAGTGGCCAATAGGGCTGCAGAAAGCTCAGCCCGGGAATATAGATACATTTCCCGGGCTTTGCATGCGTCAGTCAGGCAGAGGAGAAGGAAGGAGTAGGAAGGGTGCAGGGAGCGCGTGGCTCCTGCATCAGGTAAGGGTTCTCCCTAGATCCCCAGGCAGGCCCCAATTCCCGGTAAGGGCAGGGGGTAACTGAAGAGGGACGGCCCTAGCTAGGGAGGTGACCCTTAGGAGCGGAAGGTGCAAGTTTGGCAGTGCCACAGCGGAGAGGACTGTGGGCACTGGCAAAGAGGCACAGTGTGCAAGCAGTGGAATTGCTGCGGGATCCAGGTGGCTGTGTGTGATTGCAGCTGTCTGTGTGTGTTGTCGCTGCATGTGCTGGGCGCAGTGCGTGCAGTGTGTGTGAAGCGTGTGTGGATCCCTGCAGGCTGACAGTGTGAGCGGTGTGTCAGCTGCAGGTGCTTTAGGAGTAGCTAGTTAATAGCTAGTTGTTAGTTACAGATAGGACTGGGTAGCTAGGGGAAGGGGGGCAGGTTATTGTTCCCCAGGCCCTAGGAGTTTTCCCCAAGCCATCCCAGGTTGCGGTTCATCAGGGACAGGCCCTAGGTTAGGGTTGCTGTCACTCTAGGAGTAGTTAGTGATAGGAAGGGATAGCGGCGGTTGCTGTTCCCATGCGGTTGGTGTTGCCGTGATCCGGTTGCAGTTCCCGTGGAGCGGTGGGACCCTCGTTGGGGTCTACCGGCAGAAGTACCTGGAAAGGATCAGACGGACGTCTGACCCTTTGAGAAGTGTGTTGCGGTCCCGAGCATCGGAGTGCTCGGAAGGTACCTCTGAAGTATTCTAAGTGCACCAACTGGGCCCTAGCTTAATTTAGTGACTGCGCAATCACCCACGACCTTCCGTAGGAGTGCGGGACATTGGGTGTGGGGGATCACAGGACACTGGGTGGGGAACACCAGACATTGGGCTGAGGTGATGCGGATAGAGCATCAGGTTATGTTATGTTATGTAATGAGTTATATGTGTGTGTTAAGTAAAGTGTTAGTTATTGGTTTATCGTATACGTGTGTTATTGTATTTCTTACCCAGGGCTATCTTTCATAACGGGGGATCCTGGGTAAGTGGAGGCGCTGCACCAGGTAATGGTAAGGGTTTCCCCAGGCTCCCAGCTAGCGGAGGCTCAGATCTCCTGGAGCCACAGGTGTTATGCAGTACCAGTAACCCTTTAGGAGCAGGTGTGTTGCAGGGAAAGGGACCGGTTAGACCACGAGGGGCCAATGTGAGATTGGGTGGGTCGGCCGGTTCACAAAAAGGGTTACATAAACAATAATAGATATACTGTATTATATACTGTAGTTATATAAATATACCGAAATAACTATCAAATTAGATAGATGTGTACTATATAGTTATATTAATATGCAGCAATATAAACAATAATAGATATACTGTATTATATACTGTAGTTATATAAATATACCGAAATAACTATAAAATTAGATATATCTATACTATATAGTTATATTAATATGCAGCAATATAAACAATAATAGATATACTGTATTATATACTGTAGTTATATAAATATACTGAAATAACTATAAAATTAGAGAGATCTATACTATATAGTTATATTAATATGCAGCAATATAAACAATAATAGATATACTGTATTATATAGTTATATAAATATACTTACGCGTTAGTTACCGTTGGTGTCCTCGTGCGTTGTTTGTTTTTTCCGTGTGCATGATAGCACACGGTGGTTAATGGCACAACGAGGCCAGTAGCAGCTAACCAGCGTTGGATATCTTCAATTCATTGTCCGCTAGTGTCCTTTGAAATCTTTTTAACAGGCATAGCTGTGAGTAGAAAGAAATACAAGCACAATAATGTATATTCGATGTTTAGTCTGTGTATTCAATGTGCAGTGAATCCACAAAAATGATTTTGTGTATTTATACGTTAATGACTCACATTAGAGTACGCCCACTTTTAACACCTGTACCTCGTCGCCATGCATAAAAGGTTACACACTTTGCATAGCCCACCACTCGATGATCTGTATCTGAACTTGCCCTTGTCCAGATACTGCATTGTGCCATCTGCTTCCATGGATCAACCCCGATTCTACGGACGCAGGAAGCCACTCACCCCTGCCGTGCATATCACACAGAAAAAGTGAAAGGCGGCAGCCGTTTCCAAGCCAAGGCCAAAGCGACAGGCTAAGGCTAATAAAGAAAGCCTTCTGCTGACCCCAAAGGCTAAGGGTTTTAATACACGTAAGCCTTATTATCAAGAAGAAATTTGGTGATATACACTCAAGGCAAAACAAATGGCAGCCAACCCATCGAACCTGCAGGCCACTTCCTCGATTACGCTTCAACGTCTCTGCCGCTGTTCTCCCAGAAATCTATAGTCCATCTTCTCCACTACTCATCCACGACGCTGCCGCCGCTCTCAGGAAACCCACAGCCCATCTTCTCTACTACTCTTCGACGATGCTGCCGCTGGTCTCCCGGAAATCCACGGGTCACTTTCTCCATTACGCTTAGATGACCCTGCCGCTTCTCACCCGGAAATCCACAGGTCACTTTCTCCATCCCTCTTCGACGACGCTGCCGCTTCTCTCCAGAGAACCCCCATCTCATCCTCCATAGCACCCATCCACCCAGATGTCCACAGCAACCCATGCACAAGATCCAGCTCGTTAGACCGCATGCTGAATGGGTTAAGTGTCGATATCCCCGGTAACTCTACTATGCTGGTAAAGATAGATCTGCTTCTGGAGACCATGCTAAATATGGATCAACGGATGCAGAAGATGGATCAACGGATGGATAAGATGGATCAACGGATGGAGAAGATAGGGACTGACATAACGGGGATACATAATTTGCTTGGTGTTCATGCCCCTGTATCTCCGACGCTGGAGCAGGATGTGATGAATGGGACCTTCGACCACCTTCCAAAACCAAGTGCACCCCTCCACCAGAGGAATTTGTGTACATGTATGCCATTGACGAGGAGGATAACATGACAACCCCGTTAAGACCACACCAGGAGACAACACGGTGACCAAGACAGTAGGAAAGCTTCCTCCCAGACAACCTACCCTCGCCCGCTGCCACAAGCACACCCGCTCCCAGTAGCACACCCGCTCCCAGAATCCAACCTACATACGCTTGCATCGATACGGTGCTCAACATCATCCTGCACGAGCTGCCACCGGCACTCAGGGAGAAGTATAGGGTGATGAGTGCTGGTTTACCCCAGAAGTATGGCATGTTAATTTTTAAGCACCACGTTTCTTACTTGGTGTACTGCGAGTGGGCCACAAATGTAAACTTCGAAGGAAATCGCGAAAAAAGGGCGCTTCCTGAAAATTTAAGAAGGACTATTGTGGAGGAATTGCGGAGCTATTTTTCAATTTCAGATCCTTTAATGAAAATCGTTCGAGACTCCATTAATGGCATTTTGCGTCATACAAGGCATCGGCCCTGGAAGGACAATCTGGTGGGGATCGAATTTGCGTGACTGTTCAACTGTTGTTTATTTTTTGACTTGTTGCTTGTTTTAGCTTGTATTAATAAAGAAATGTTTTTACTTACACAAGACCTGCACAACTCCAGTCCTCGTGGGCCGCAAACAGGCCCGGTTTTCAGGATAAAACCGGGCCTGTTTGGGACTTTCGAGGACTGGAGTTGTGCAGGCCTGACCTACTGTACTGTACACCATCCTATTGTAAATATTTTGACTTTCTGTACTTTAATAAAGGAGATGTTGCGTGTTTTAACTTGTATTAATAAAGAATTGTTTTTACTGACACAAGACTTGCACAATTCCAGTCCTCGTGGGCTGCAAACAGGCCCGGTTTTCAAGGTTATCCTGAAAACCGGGCCTGTTTGCGGCCCTCGAGGACTGGAGTTGTGCAGGCCTGACTGACTGTTCTGTACACCATCCTACTGTAAATGTTTTGACTTTCTGTACATACATGTTTTCACTAGCAGTAAACCATACACCTGTTAATGTTTTGAATTGCTGTACACTTTAAATGTTTTTAAATTGTATTTGTAAATAAATGTTTTTGTACTTACTCCACCAATAAAAGAAAATGTTGATTTGTTTTAAATGGTTCAATTGTCTCCTTTTATACTGTAACAAAATACAGTGTTTCTAGAATATACAGTACTGTCCAGGCATACTGTACATTACTGTACTGTATACTGTAGGCATGCTCAGTACTGTACATCACAAGAGTATTAAAACAATACATGCTGTACGGGTATAGAATACACATATGTACTGGAATACATGTAGAATAAATGCATAATTTTTCTTTTTGGGTTTATTATACAGTATACTGTATATAAAAAAGTATTGTATATGGTCTGAAAACAACAGCATACTGTTTCAGGTTTTCTATGAAGCTCTCAGTTACAGTATTCTATCCTAATCAATAACAACGGCCACTAAACTGTAGACTCCGGTACGTGTTTTTTTAAATCCGATTCAGCAATGTGTAGGCACTGTTACACAAAGCGATATTATCCATCGAAATCCCTCCATTTGCCGTTTTCCTCATAAGATGACAAAGTTTCTTTTCTGAGGAAAAACAAAAGTACAAGTTTTACTGTAATGGTCAGTCAGTCCCCTAAAGAAGTTCCCACAGTCATCCCACCAATAATTTTCTCGGGGGGCGTCTCCTGTTCACATGCACATGCGCCTACTGTAGATGTGATGACACGCATATGCGTTTCAAGAAGGTTCCAATGCGCATTCACGTAGCTTTCCACCAATTGTGCAGTATCTACTGTAGAAGCTGCTCAGCCAATGATATTGCTTCCAGGAGAATCACTTAACTGTGCATTGATATTGATATTTCAAAAACAGAATAAAATACAGCAACATTACACACCATAGACTTTGCCAATCAGTTGGCGCCGAGCCACTGCCAGTCCCGTATTCTTGATTATACACGTAGTTGACAGGTGCCAGCGGATGAGGCTGGAAATCGCTTTGGTACATACAAGCTTGCTGGAATCTGTATGCGAAATCCGGCTCAGGCTGCAGGTATCCGGGCGGGGACAGACAGCAAGGGTTGCCGGTCACCAGGTTTTCACTGACGGTCGGACCGTTATTGGATGCTGGCGCTGTCGCTGGCGCATTGCTTGCCAGCGACTGACGTTTCTTAGTTGGTTTTAACATGACCTTTCACCTTTTGAAGTCTCCATGATCATAGATACAGCAAAAATCCGGAGATACACACCAATACCCTCCAATAACACCGGGATCAATACGAAAAAAAACACGAATCGATACATAACTTTTTCCTTATTGCACGCTTCCACACACTAGCATCTGGTGAAAATTTGCAAAAGTCACAGTTTTCGATAAAATACTGATAAATTTGACCAACTGTTGCCATCTTGTCACCTGTTGCATTAATCGCGGCCCATATTAAATAAGCGTACGTTCTGTCGGGTTTTTGGGCTTTCTCCACCAATAAAAGAAAATGTTGATTTGTTTTAAATTGTTCTATTGTCTCCTTTTATACTGTAACAAAATACAGTATTTCTAGAACATACAGTACAGTACTGTCCTGGCATACTGTACAGTACTGTATACTGTAGGCATGCTCAGTACATCACGAGTATTAAAACAATACATGCTATATGGGTATACAGTAGAATACACATATGTACTGGAATACATGTAGAATAAATGCATACTTTTTATTTTTCGGGTTTATTATACAGTATATATAAAAAAGTATTGTATACGGTCTGAAAACAACAGCATACTGTTTCAGGTTTTCTATGAAGCTCTCAGTTACAGTATTCTATCCTAATCAATAACAACGGCCACTAAACTGTATACTCCGGTACGTGTTTTTTTAAATCCGATTCAGCAATGTGTAGGCATTGTTACACAAAGCGATATTATCCATCGAAATCCCTCCATTTGCCGTTTTCCTCATGAGATGACAAAGTTTTCTTTTCTGAGGAAAAACAAAAGTACAAGTTTTACTGTAATGGTCAGTCAGTCCCCTAAAGAAGTTCCCACAGTCAGTCCCACCAATAATTTTCTCGGGGGCGTCTCCTGTTCACATGCGCATGCGCCTACTATCGATGTGATGACACGCATATGCATTTCAAGAAGGTTCCAATGCGCATGCGCCTAGCTTTCCACCAATTGTTCAGTGTCTACTGTAAAGGCTGCTCAGCCAATGATATTGCTTACAGGAGAATCGCTTGACTGTGCATTGATATTGATATTTCAAAAACAGAATAAAATACGGCAACATTACTCACCATAGACTTTGCCAATCAGCTGGCGCCGAGCCACTGCCAGTCCCGTATTCTTGATTATACACGTAGTTGACAGGTGCCAGCGGATGAGGCTGGAAATCGCTTTGGTACATGCAAGCTTGCTGGATTCTGTACGCGAAATCCGGCTCAGGCTGCAGGTATCCATTCGGGGACAGACAGCAAGGGTTGCCGGTCACCAGGTTTTCACTGATGGTCAGACCGTTATTGGATGCTGGCGCTGTCGCTGGCGCAGTCGGTGGCGCATTGCTTGCCAGCGACTGACGTTTCTTAGTTGGTTTTAACATGACCTTTCGCCTTTTGAAGTCTCCATGATCATAGATACGGGAAAAATCTGGTGATACACACCAATACCCTCCAATAACACCGGGATCAATACGAAAAAAACACGGATCGATACATAACTTTTTCCTTATTGCACGCTTCCACACGTGAGCATCTGCTGAAAATTTGTAAAAGCCATAGTTTTCGATAAAATACTGATAAATTTGACCAACTGTTGCCATCTTATCATCTGTTGCATTAATCGCGGCCCATATTAAATAAGCGTACGTTCTGTCGGGTTTTTGGAACACAGATTGCGGTGGTGCACTCATGTCGGGACTCTCAGGACAATAAAACACCAGACACTGTGCATGTATTTTTTAATATGAATAGTAAATTGATACATTATTGTAAATTCTTCAGTACCAAGGCCAATTTACAATGGACCACTGTGGTATTTTTTTAAACACCTGCAAGTCGACACATTACTGAAGCGCATGCGCATTACAATTCATGAATATCTGCCACCTGGCGGATACGCGAAGAATTGCAACCAATGAAATCCGAACCATTATCAATAAACACATAAACCGCGGGTGATGCTGGCATGAATGCAACATGAATGCGGTACAGATGCGGCATGAACGTGGTGAAGGGTGGTGAAGTGCATGGCATTCGGAAAAAATCCCCGAAAAAATTCGGAGATGTTGGAGAATAAAAGGGGCCACGGCTGTACACAACCTATCATTATAATTGGTTTCCCAATCCGTAGAAAGATTTAGTCACTTAAAATAACATTTCCCCCTTTCTATCTCTCTGTACAAAAATGTATCATTTTATATTCTCTTCTGTTCTGTTTAGTTCTAACCCTAATTAGTAATTATTGTTATTTGCCTTTATCTCAATGCCTAATTATGGCAGTATAATTAGTTTGAACCAAACGACAAAGGAGGAAAAAAGTATGGTTCATCAATTTACAAACAGTCATCAGAATAAAGATTAAGTAAAGACTGTAAAAGCACTCAAAAGCATGTGGCTACTATGAGATATTCAAAGTTTAAAAAATAATTTGAACATATATATAACCTGTCAGAAATGTTTAATATTAATACCAATCATCTATAGTCTATTATACTGTACATGTCAATGCCTATTTTTTTCAAAGGCAGAACAGCAACTTTAAATAATATGCATATTAACAAAGAATTACATTTATCCTGGTTTTCTGTCTGTTATTGTGGTAGCATCAAAAACATACAGTATACCAGGTATAAGGGTAAGTAAGCCTCCTTGGCTACTGATCTTCTCCAGGTATAAAAACCATGATTAACAACTTTGTTTGGTGTGAAGCATCCACAAGCAGAAAATAATAAGTTACTATGAATCAGAGCAATGTTTTTTTTTTTTTTTTTACCTTTGGATCTACAGAGACCCTGTGGGTTTTTCTTTGAAGGCATGACGCAGTTGCCTTTTATATATGCCATTTTCTTGCTTTCAGCTGCACGTGTACCATGTGAGAAGATTGTCAAACAAAATTCACATATTTACTCAACAAAAAGTAAATGCAGAATTTGGTTAATTGACGGTGCATTAGGAAACATTAAAGGGTTAGCCTCCTTAGGATACTAATTACTGACTTTCAAATGACGCAGGTGTAAGCTACAGTATGTCTGTGCTGGAGTTTTCCTATACCTTTTAGTGCTGCCAGGGGGCACATGGAGCTTGTTTTGTTAATATTGAAACTCAGTTTGTAGACCGGGATTCTAAAGCAGAAAACACATACAGTATGTAAAATCAATATTTGAAACACTTCTTGTAAAAAAAATATATATATATATATATATATATTCATGTAGAGGTATCAGTACCGTGTTGTAACATCGCCGGAAGAAGAGATCAGTGTATCTCGAAAGCTCGCACAAATAAAAGCATTTCGTTAGCCACAGAACGGTATCATCTATTTATTTTTTGATTATATATATATATATATATATATATATATATATATATATAAAGCAGAAAATAGCCGTGTTAGTCCAGTTGCGATAGTGCAGAATAAATGAGTTCTTCAGTATTCGGTGATACCTTTTTTATTGGACTAACAATTTATGTCATAGGACAAGCTTTCGAGAGTTATCCTCTCTTCCTGACCTGAAGAAGAGAGGATAACTCTCGAAAGCTTGTCCTATGACATAAATTGTTAGTCCAATAAAAAAAGTATCACCGAATACTGAAGAACTCATTTATTCTGCACTATATATATATATATATATATAGCAACTGTAAATATTACTGTATGTTCATTTGCATGTCTTAGACAGGTCTGCAACCCTGTCTTTCCCCATTGTCACCCAGCATACAGCACTTCCACTGCAGCAAGGGATTCTGGGAAATGACATGCAAATGAGCACTCAGTGCCACCTTTTGTCTCAAGCTCGTATTACACAAGCCAATCCTCAAGCCACTGCATGCTGTTTTAAACACAGCTTTTAAACAGAGGCTGGGATGAGATGCAAAGCCATTAGACCTACTCACATACATACATGTTTCAACCTTGATGGGTATCATCAGTGTGAGGCTGGTCTTAATGGCTTGCAGGTTTGAGACTAGACTAGGTAATCACCACTGTCATATATATATATATATATATATATTTAAGTAACAGTATGTAAGATGTGCATACTGATTACAAAATACAGAAATATAGTAGTTCACCATTGGGCATTTTTATCTACTATGGATCAATAATCTTCGGTTGAAAAATCAAGTACTTTTTTAAAGCACCAGTCTCAATTACATTAATTTCAATAGAGCTTACATCTGCATTGACATGGATGAGAAGCTTAACAGAAAATTAAGTAGGGACATTAAAGGAGCCGTCCTTGCGGCTATGGTTTAAAAAAAATGGTTTGAAGCATGGGGTCACCGGAGATGAGCCACGTTGATTTCATCTTTGAGGACTCCCTGCTCCATGAGATATGTACCTCCATATAGGGTGCCAGTAGTGCATCGCAGGTTTAAATGTCCTGGTCACATGGCCCAAAAGGAAGCCGCAAAGGATGAAGTAATTGTTTTCTATTGTACCGCGTTACTTTAAATCACCATAATGTGAAACAAGCCAGGGCTTCTGCCGGCACCCCCATCAGCGGTATGTACCTTAGGAAGCAAAGGGTCCCTGGAGTGGAAAGCAATGTGTCAAACACACACACACATACTGTACATACAAATATAAATACAGTTGTGTGAAAAAGAAAGTACACCCTCTTTAAATTCTATGGTTTTACATATCAGGACATAATAACAATCATCTGTTACTTAGCAGGTCTTAAAATTAGGTACATACAACCTCAGATGAATAACAACACATAACATATTACACTGTGTCATGATTTATTTAACAAAAATAAAGCCAATTTGGAGAAGCCATGTATGGAAAACTAACTTGCCAAGCGAGCCTTTTTTGGAGGGCAGATCGCCTCGGTGCCGGCTACTCGCCATTTGTTGAAATGCTGCTATCCCTGGTATTCGGGGCTTTCTGCATAACGTGATAGCAACACTGTCAAATGGCGATTTAGAAATTCTGTCGATTTTTTTCTATCGTACTTTACTGCATGAGCACCATAGTCTGCAAACTTTCCCTATGCTAAAGGACGTTGCTACTGGAGAAGAGACTGCTAAGGCATACCAGCGCAATTTCCAAAAATCGGGAAGAAAAAGAGAGAAAAAGAAAAATAATATAGTGTAGTATATTGGAAAAGTGATTTTATATACTGTGAATGTAACGCTCGGCCTTCCCACAAACCAGACGAGACCCCGGGACTGAGGTGGAAAGGACAAATACCACACACCTAACAGTAAACGGGGGTGCGGCCGGAGTGTGGAAGTAGCGTAGCTGATCCGGGGAACAAAAATAGAAGTAGTTCGGTACTTGCCAAATCCGACATAGAAGGGTTGGGTACGTAAGCCAATGGTCCCGGAGTAGAGAAGGGAGCGTGGTAAAGTATCTGTAAGCCTGGGTTGAGGAGAGGAGAGAGCTGCGTCGCTAAGGGTCCATTTGCCGAGTCCAAGGGGTATAGAATACAGCGTGGTAGAGTGTCCAATAGCCAAGTCCAAGGGGTCCAGAAAGCAGCGTGGTCAAAGTCCAAAGCCAAGGTCGAAATCCAGGGAGGTCAGCAGAGAATCCAGGGACAGGAACAGGGACTGAAAAACAAGAGAGCCAAGCAGAAGCAGACAGCCCCAAGGTACAGTAGCTATGCAGAGCACTGAGAGAATGGGGAGACCAGACTAAATAGTGGGCTGGGACGTATCAGGGGAAAGGGAGGAGTGGAGGTGCGGTCCAGGGGTTAACCCTGATAGGAGAGAGAAGCCTGGGGGCGGACCTGGTCGAGCTGGGGCTGGGGAGCTCACCAGTGCGCATGCCCGCAAGGAGGAGGCGGGACCAGGCTCAGGACGCCAGGTAAGAGAGGCTTGGGTCCGCGCATCATCCTTACAGGCCCAGAAGAGAGAGAGAGCAGCCGCGGGGGTGACGCCGACGGCAGGGGTACGTCACCGGGGATTCGGGTCAGCGGAAGAGCAAGGTAAGGGGACGCCGGGAGTGGGAGTCCCCGCAGCGCGGGATCTTACAGTACCCCCCCTTGAGGGTCGGACTCCAGACAATCCATCCAAGGTCTGTGGGGAAATTTTTGGCCGAATCGTTTGAGTAGGGACGGAGCGTGGAGATCAGCGTGCGAGACCCAAGAACGATCCTTTGGTCCATATCCCTTCCAGTGGACCAAAAACTGGAGCTTGCCCCTAGAGATGCGATAGTCAATGATGGATTGGATTTCGAATTCCTGTTGTCCTGGTACAATGGCGGGAGGAGGTCGAAGAGAAGGATGAGCAAATCGTGTGCCTTGGATGAAAGGTTTTAAGAGCGAGACATAGAAGACGGGTGAAATCTTCATGGAGGGGGATAACAGAAGTTGATAGGCCACAGGGTTGATTTGTCTCAGAATGGAGAAGGAGACCAGGAACCTGGAGACAATTTAGGGGTTGGGGCATTCAGTTTGATATTTTTAGAAGAGAGCCAGACCTTCTCTCCGGGTACAAACTTATGAGACTCCCGACGAAGGCGATCTGCCTGTCTCTTCTGTCTTAGGACAGATTCCTGTAAAGCTGTTTGAATCTTCCTCCATGACTCCTGTAACGTGGTCACTCTAACATCTGCTGCAGGCACTCCCAACATGGATGACTGCATAGGTAGGCGGGTAGGATGAAATCCAAAATTTACAAAAAACGATGATTCTTGAGTGGACTCATTTGAGAGAGTTAATGGCAAATTCAGACCAAGGAAGTAATTCTGCCCAATTATCCTGAGAGTCGGAAGAAAAACAACGCAAATACTGTTCGAGGGACTGGTTCATGCGTTCAGTCTGCCCATTAGTTTGGGGGTGATAGCCTGAGGAAAAAAGGAGAGTAATGCCCAGCCGCTGGGAAAACGCGCGCCAGAACTTCGAAACAAATTGAGTACCACGGTCCGAGACAATGGACAGTGGAACGCCATGAATACGGAAAATCTCTTTTACAAAGATATCAGCCAGAGTACTAGAATTGGTAAACCCTTGAGGGGAACAAAATGAGCTTGCTTGGAGAATCTAACCACTAGTCATCCATTAGAAGGGGGAAGCTCCACGATGAAGTCCATGGCAATGTGACTCCAAGGATGGTCCGGGACCGGGAGAGGTTGGAGTAGACAAGAAGGCTTTTGACGGACTGATTTATTTTGGGCACAGACTGGGCAAGAGGAGGTGTGTCATGATTTATTTAACAAAAATAAAGCCAATTTGGAGAAGCCATGTATGGAAAACTAACTTGCCAAGCGAGCCTTTTTTGGAGGGCAGATCGCCTCGGTGCCGGCTACTCGCCATTTGTTGAAATGCTGCTATCCCTGGTATTCGGGGCTTTCTGCATAACGTGATAGCAACACTGTCAAATGGCGATTTAGAAATTCTGTCGATTTTTTTCTATCGTACTTTACTGCATGAGCACCATAGTCTGCAAACTTTCCCTATGCTAAAGGACGTTGCTACTGGAGAAGAGACTGCTAAGGCATACCAGCGCAATTTCCAAAAATCGGGAAGAAAAAGAGAGAAAAAGAAAAATAATATAGTGTAGTATATTGGAAAAGTGATTTTATATACTGTGAATGTAACGCTCGGCCTTCCCACAAACCAGACGAGACCCCGGGACTGAGGTGGAAAGGACAAATACCACACACCTAACAGTAAACGGGGGTGCGGCCGGAGTGTGGAAGTAGCGTAGCTGATCCGGGGAACAAAAATAGAAGTAGTTCGGTACTTGCCAAATCCGACATAGAAGGGTTGGGTACGTAAGCCAATGGTCCCGGAGTAGAGAAGGGAGCGTGGTAAAGTATCTGTAAGCCTGGGTTGAGGAGAGGAGAGAGCTGCGTCGCTAAGGGTCCATTTGCCGAGTCCAAGGGGTATAGAATACAGCGTGGTAGAGTGTCCAATAGCCAAGTCCAAGGGGTCCAGAAAGCAGCGTGGTCAAAGTCCAAAGCCAAGGTCGAAATCCAGGGAGGTCAGCAGAGAATCCAGGGACAGGAACAGGGACTGAAAAACAAGAGAGCCAAGCAGAAGCAGACAGCCCCAAGGTACAGTAGCTATGCAGAGCACTGAGAGAATGGGGAGACCAGACTAAATAGTGGGCTGGGACGTATCAGGGGAAAGGGAGGAGTGGAGGTGCGGTCCAGGGGTTAACCCTGATAGGAGAGAGAAGCCTGGGGGCGGACCTGGTCGAGCTGGGGCTGGGGAGCTCACCAGTGCGCATGCCCGCAAGGAGGAGGCGGGACCAGGCTCAGGACGCCAGGTAAGAGAGGCTTGGGTCCGCGCATCATCCTTACAGGCCCAGAAGAGAGAGAGAGCAGCCGCGGGGGTGACGCCGACGGCAGGGGTACGTCACCGGGGATTCGGGTCAGCGGAAGAGCAAGGTAAGGGGACGCCGGGAGTGGGAGTCCCCGCAGCGCGGGATCTTACAGTACCCCCCCTTGAGGGTCGGACTCCAGACAATCCATCCAAGGTCTGTGGGGAAATTTTTGGGCGAATCGTTTGAGTAGGGACGGAGCGTGGAGATCAGCGTGCGAGACCCAAGAACGATCCTTTGGTCCATATCCCTTCCAGTGGACCAAAAACTGGAGCTTGCCCCTAGAGATGCGATAGTCAATGATGGATTGGATTTCGAATTCCTGTTGTCCTGGTACAATGGCGGGAGGAGGTCGAAGAGAAGGATGAGCAAATCGTGTGCCTTGGATGAAAGGTTTTAAGAGCGAGACATAGAAGACGGGTGAAATCTTCATGGAGGGGGATAACAGAAGTTGATAGGCCACAGGGTTGATTTGTCTCAGAATGGAGAAGGAGACCAGGAACCTGGAGACAATTTAGGGGTTGGGGCATTCAGTTTGATATTTTTAGAAGAGAGCCAGACCTTCTCTCCGGGTACAAACTTATGAGACTCCCGACGAAGGCGATCTGCCTGTCTCTTCTGTCTTAGGACAGATTCCTGTAAAGCTGTTTGAATCTTCCTCCATGACTCCTGTAACGTGGTCACTCTAACATCTGCTGCAGGCACTCCCAACATGGATGACTGCATAGGTAGGCGGGTAGGATGAAATCCAAAATTTACAAAAAACGATGATTCTTGAGTGGACTCATTTGAGAGAGTTAATGGCAAATTCAGACCAAGGAAGTAATTCTGCCCAATTATCCTGAGAGTCGGAAGAAAAACAACGCAAATACTGTTCGAGGGACTGGTTCATGCGTTCAGTCTGCCCATTAGTTTGGGGGTGATAGCCTGAGGAAAAAAGGAGAGTAATGCCCAGCCGCTGGGAAAACGCGCGCCAGAACTTCGAAACAAATTGAGTACCACGGTCCGAGACAATGGACAGTGGAACGCCATGAATACGGAAAATCTCTTTTACAAAGATATCAGCCAGAGTACTAGAATTGGTAAACCCTTGAGGGGAACAAAATGAGCTTGCTTGGAGAATCTAACCACTAGTCATCCATTAGAAGGGGGAAGCTCCACGATGAAGTCCATGGCAATGTGACTCCAAGGATGGTCCGGGACCGGGAGAGGTTGGAGTAGACAAGAAGGCTTTTGACGGACTGATTTATTTTGGGCACAGACTGGGCAAGAGGAGGTGAAACTTCGAATGTCCTTTACCATATTGGGACACCAAAAAGTTCGCCGGATCAGATCCGTAGTTTTCTTAAAGCCGGGATGGCCGGCAGATCTGGAGGAGTGACCCCATTCGAGAATTTTAAGATGGAAACATGGGGGTGCGTAAAGACGTCCATCAGGAACCTCTAGTCCTTCGGGGACCTGTGATTGAGACTCCAAAATTTTATCCAAAATGTCAAAGGAAGCGGCAGAGATAAACAATCAGGGGGAAAGGATACTCTCCGGGACGTCCTGCAACTTCTCCTCAGTGTTGAACTGACGAGACAATGCATCAGCTTTGATATTCTTTATCCCAGGAATATAAGAGATGATGAAGTTAAACCTTAAGAAGAACAACGCCAAGCGGGCCTGACGGGGACCAAGGCGACGGGCATCCTCAATGTAAGAAAGATTTTTGTGGTCCATGAGGATCAGAATGCGTTCCTTGGTTCCTTCAAGAAGGTGTCTCCATTCTTGTAATGCCATCTTGATGGCCAACAACTCCCTATTCCCCACGTCGTAATTTCTTTCTGCTGAAGAGAACTTGTTGGAGAAAAACCCGCAGGGGTGGAGTTTATCTTCGGGGGTGGTTCTTTGTGAGAGAACCGCACCGGCTCCCACGTCAGAAGTCGACTTCTAGGATAAAGGGGGGGGGGTGGGGACAGGATGTCGTAAAATGGGGGCCGAAACAAAGGTTTTTTTGAGAGACTCAAAAGCAGGACTAGCCTCCGATGGCCAAGAAGAAGGATCCTCCCCTTTTTTGGTAAGGGCCGTAATGGGTGCAACTAAGGTAGAAAAAACAGCAATGAATTTCCTATAATAGTTTGCGAAGCCTAGGAAACATTGAATCGAATTCAAAGAGTTGGTGTAACGCCTGTATGCCCGCAGACCTGGCTAGTCCCCAGTACTGAGGTGGGTAAGGGTATAACACGCACCCACAGCAGTGAGGGTGTGCCCGGAGTGTGGTAAGATGCGTTGCCGGGCCTGGTGAGAAAAGGGTTAACGATATACTTGCTGAGTCCGGGGTGCCAGAAGTCGGAGGGTAATTGTCCAAGAGCCGAGGGTCAGGGGCAGGAGAAAGCAGCGTAGTGAGGTCCAAAGCAGAGTCCAGGGGTAGCAAGGTACACGTAGTCAAACAGAGCCGAGATCATTCCAAGGGTATTCAAACAGGGGCAGGGACAGGAACAAGAGCTGTAACAGAGAACAGAGCTTGGCATAGACACTGCACACAGGAGCCACAGAGAAGTTATGCAGAGCGAGAAAGGAGAGGGCAGACTGGGGTTATAAAGGAAGGAGAGCCAATGGTAGCAAGGGGTGTAACGGAGGCCAGTCTGGGTGATCGCAGGGATAGGTCCATGAGAGCAGGGAGGGAGACAGGGGTGTGATCCATGGTAATTGCCTGCAGCCGATGGGGGGCGGCGCCAGCAGCGCGGAAGGGCTGGTAAGAAGATTGGGTGCGCGCGCCCTCTGTAAGGCTGCCATGCACGCACCCCGGTCGCGTGCGGATGCGGCGTGCACCGCAGAGGAACGGCTCGGCGTGAGAGTGGGACAGGTAAGAGGCTGAGGGAGCAGGGAACCGGGGCAGAGAGCCGCCGTGGGGCCTGAACTGACGAGGACCCGCTGAGAGGCGCGTGTCCCCCGATCCGTTACAGTACCCCCCCCCCTTGAGGATCGGACTCTAGACGATCCTCCCAAGGTTTGTGAGGAAATTTCCGACAAAATTGTTTGAGAAGAGCTGGAGCATGGATATGATGACAAGGTACCCAGGAGCGTTCCTCTGGGCCATATCCCTCCCAATCAACGAGGAACTGAAGTGTGCCCCTGGACCAACGTGAATCAAGAATGAACTGGACTTCGAATTCCTGTTGTCCTTGTATTATGATGGGATTGGGTCTCCGAGGACAGTCCGGAAAATGTACATTTTGGACAAAAGTTTCAGAAGGGACACGTGAAACACAGAGGGTTTCTTCATGGTGGGAGGAAGCGAAAGTCGATACGCTACCGGGTTGATCCGTTCGATGACCTTGAAGAGACCCAAGAATCTAGGAGCTTGATATTTCTAGCTAGTTTTGAGCTTGATATTTCTTGAAGATAGCCAAACTCTGTCTCCAGGTTTGTATTCTGGGCCCACCTGACGTCGCCGATCTGCTTGCGCTTTTTGTTTTTGGACTGACCCTTGCAAGGCTCATTGAATCTTTTTCCAAGAATTTTGTAGATTGGAGATGTGAGTATCCGCTGCAGGAACACCAGAGGGAAGGGAGGAGAGGGGAAGGCTGCTGGGATGGTACCCATAGTTAATGAAGAAAGGCGACTCTTGCGTGGACTCATTCTTCAGCGAATTAATAGCGAACTCCGCCCAGGTTAATAAGTCCACCCAATTGTCTTGAGATTCTGACACAAAGCATCTGAGATACTGCTCCAAGGTCTGATTCATTCTCTCCGTCTGGCATTTGGTCTGCGGGTGGTAACACGAGGAGAAGAGGAGGGAAATGCCAAGTCTTGAGAGAACGCCAAAACTTAGAGATGAATTGAGTACCTCTGTCTGAAACAATGGAAAATGGCACGCCGTGTAACCTGAAAATTTCCTTAGAAAAGATGTCAGCCAAGGTAGCTGAATTGGGGAGACCGTTGAGGGGTATAAAGTGTGTGTGCTTGGAAAACCTGTCCACTACCACAAGGATCGTATTCATCCCCTTAGAATTTGGAAGTTCCACAATAAAGTCCATGGAAATATGCTTCCAAGGCCGTTCCGGAATAGGAAGAGGCAGGAGGAGACCAGACGGTTTGTGTCGGGCAGACTTGCTCTGAGCACAGACTGGACATGCTCTGGTGAAATAAAAAATGTCCTTGTTCATTTTAGGCCCCCAAAAGGTCCATTTAATAAGATACACTGTCCTCTTGAAGCCTGGATGACCAGCAGATCTAGAAGAATGCCCCCACTCTAGGATCTTGTGGTGAAAATGTGGAGCAGCGTACAGACGTCCTTCTGGCACCTTAAATCTCCTAGGGATATGAGTCTGGGCTTTATTGATCTCATCCAGGATATCAAAATTATTGGCAGAAATAATATACTTTGCGGGAAGAATCGTCTCAGAAGATTCGTTAGATCCTTCCTCCGTAGAGAATTGGCGAGAAAGAGCATCAGCCTTGATATTCTTGGTACCAGGAATGTATGAAATCGTGGAATTGAAACGAGAGAAAAACAGTGCCCATCGTGCTTGACGGGATCCCAGATGACGAGCCCCCTCAATATAAAATAAGTTTTTGTGATCAGTGAGAATGGCTACTGGCTCTTTGGTACGGGGGTTAGGGAATGATCAACTAAATCACACTAATTGAAATATTGAATTTAATAATGTCTGTTAATCGATAATTATCAATACAGGTAGGTGCAACCGTGAATGGGAGTGAATCAGGAAAAGAGGGGGGATACAATGTATTTGTATCCCTGAAGAAATTCACTTATATGCACACTCCTGGGAGTAAAATATAACTTTTAATACATAATACTTAAAACATATATTACCGAAAAGGAAGGTATAATGAACTTTAAAAATGAATTAAATAGTATGAATGCATGCACCCTGCAGTAGCTCACAGAAATGTGTATATAGATACTCCAGTCAGTAATTTTACTGGAGTCCTAGAGACTCAAGGGGATGCAGCCAGCCAAGGTGAGCCCAAAGGAGCTCAGCACTACAACCACTCGTGCAGAGAATACATTAACAAACGTAGCAACAGGGATTATTCACTGCCGACAGGGAGATACTCATTAGCAACCCTGCAAAAATAATGCCATATTCGAACTGCTACACTGTTTTTAGATAGATGTCTGCACTAGTGGATTGCTGGAATAAACACTATGTTAAAAACAGCCCCATAACGGGGACTGATGACATAATCACGCGTCCAACGCGCGTTTCCCTCCTACTATGGAGCTTCGTCAGGGACTTCGTCAAAGCTTCGTCTTTGTCCCTGACGAAGCTCCATAGTAGGAGGGAAACGCGCGTTGGACGCGTGATTATGTCATCAGTCCCCGTTATGGGGCTGTTTTTAACATAGTGTTTATTCCAGCAATCCACTAGTGCAGACATCTATCTAAAAACAGTGTAGCAGTTCGAATATGGCATTATTTTTGCAGGGTTGCTAATGAGTATCTCCCTGTCGGCAGTGAATAATCCCTGTTGCTACGTTTGTTAATGTATTCTCTGCACGAGT
Source organism: Ascaphus truei (assembly GCF_040206685.1). NCBI lineage: Eukaryota > Metazoa > Chordata > Amphibia > Anura > Ascaphidae > Ascaphus > Ascaphus truei. Next base: position 290,501,170 of record NC_134485.1, read on the forward strand.
GGTTGTAGTGCTGAGCTCCTTTGGGCTCACCTTGGCTGGCTGCATCCCCTTGAGTCTCTAGGACTCCAGTAAAATTACTGACTGGAGTATCTATATACACATTTCTGTGAGCTACTGCAGGGTGCATGCATTCATACTATTTAATTCATTTTTAAAGTTCATTATACCTTCCTTTTCGGTAATATATGTTTTAAGTATTATGTATTAAAAGTTATATTTTACTCCCAGGAGTGTGCATATAAGTGAATTTCTTCAGGGATACAAATACATTGTATCCCCCCTCTTTTCCTGGCTCTTTGGTACCCTCGAGGAGATGTCTCCATTCCTGCAGGACTAATTTTATAGCCAAAAGTTCACGGTTCCCGACATCATAATTTCTCTCGGCCGAAGAGAATTTCCTGGAAAAGAATCAACATGGATAGAGTCTTTCTTGTGGAGAAGATCTTTGTGAGAGTACTTCCCCAGCTCCCACATCAGAAGCGTCTACCTCCAGGGTGAAAGGAAGGGATATATCCGGATGCCGAAAGATGGGGGCGGAGACAAAAGCTCTTTTGAGGAACTGAAAGGCTTTGATGGCTTCAGAGGACCATGCTGTAGGACCAGCACCTTTTTGGTCAGAGCAGTAATGGGTAAAGCGATAGTGGAGAAATTACGGATGAATTTTTGATAGTAGTTAGAAAAGCCAAGGAAACGCTGAACGGTTTTTAGGGAATTCGGCAACAGCCAATCCAGAATAGACTTCAATTTTTCAGGATCCATGGTGAAACCTTTATCGAAGATTATATAGCCAAGGAAGGCTGTAGAAGATTGGTGGAAGAGACATTTCTCCATCTTCGCGTAGAGGCTATTAGCACGAAGCCGAGAGAGAACCACCTTGGTGTGACGAATTTGTTCTTCCAGGTTCTTGGAGAAAATGAGGATATTGTCTAAATATACGATGACGAAAATTCCCAGAATGTCCCGGAAGATATCATTCATAAATTCTTGGAAGACGGCAGGGGCATTGCAGAGGCCGAAGGGCATCACAAGGTATTCATAATGACCCGAACGCGTGTTAAATTCATTTTTCCATTCGTCACCGTCTCGTATTCGAATAAGATTGTAGGCTCCTCTCAGGTCGAGTTTGGAAAATATAGAGGCTCCCTGGAGCCGGTCAAAGAGTTCCGAAATTAGAGGAAGAGGTTACTGGTTTTTAACTGTAATCTTGTTAAACCCACGAAAGTCGATACAGGGTCTTAAAGAGCCATCCTTCTTTTTCACGAAGAAGAAACCTGCCCCGGTGGGGGAGGTGGAATTCCGAATAAACCCTTTCTTAAGATTCTCCTGGATGTAGGTCGCTATAGCCTTGGTCTCGGGCACCGATAAGGGATACGATTTAGACTTGGGTAGTGTGGTTCCAGGAATTAATTCGATGGGGCAGTCGTACTAATGATGAGGTGGTAGAACTTCAGCCTGAGTCTTGTTAAAGACATCCGAAAAGTCTCGGTACACCTCTGGCAGGGAAGAGAGAGAAGGAATAGTGGAGTTGAGACCAGCGAGCACGGTAACGGGAGGAGTGACCGTTTTCTCAAGGTTGGAGCCCACTGGATCGGTAGTTCGTTGGTCCAATCAACATGCGGGTTGTGAAGCTGGAGCCACGGCAGTCCCAAAATGACCTGGACAGTAGGAGAGTGGAAGACATCGAAGATGATGACTTCAGTATGACCATCCACGGTGGTCAGAGTGAGAGGAATAGATTCCCAAATAATGAAGGCTGATTGGAGCGGTCGACCGTCGATAGCCTCCAGGCCGATGGGTGACTCCTTCTTGACGAACGAGATTTGGTTGTTGCATGCATAGTCGTGATCCAAGAAGTTGCCACAAGACCCGGTGTCGATGAAGGCTTCAACATCTACCTTAACACTAGGACCCACAAGAGTTATGGGAAGAAGGATTCTCTTCGGTTGCGCTTTTTGGGGAACAGGGGCAAGGAGAAATGGTACCCAGTAGAAGCCCCTCTACCTTTACTGGGCGTTCTCGTTTCCCGGTTTCAAGCGACAGTGACCTAGTTGGTGTTCCGGGGAGCCACAGTAGAAGCAGAGACCTTCATCTCGGCGGCGTGTTCTCTCAGCTGTCCGAAGCTGTTGGCTACTGATTTGCATCGGTTCGGGGGTGTCCAACGCAGGAAGAGCCAAAGGAGGAGACCTAGGAGAAACAGGCAAGGGCGACAGTAAATGGGGGCGCTGGTGCTCGTGGCGTCGCTCTTGAATGCGCTGGTCCATCCGGATGCTGAGAGCAATGAGCTCCTCTAGAGATGAGGGATGTACATGAGCTGCGAGGTCATCCTTGAGGGATTCGGACAAACCCTGCCAGTATGCCGCGGCGAGGGCCTCATCGTTCCACTGGGTTTCTGCAGTGATGGTGCGGAACTCCACCGTGTATCTTGCAGTCGAGAGATGAAACAAGGAAGAAGCGGCAGTCTCCCTACGAGCTGGTTTGTCAAAGACCAGCTGAAACTCTCGCCAGAACTTGGGGTAGTCTTGGGTTATGTCTGATCGGTGTTCCCAGAGGGGAGAAGCCCATGCGAGAGCATCGCCAGTGAGCAGGGCTTAGACATATACCACTTTAGAATGACCAGAGGGAAACCGAGATGGGGACATCTCGAACTTGACATCACATTGTTTCAAGAATCCCCGGCAAGTAAGGGGGTCTCCGGCATACCGGTTAGGAGGTGAAATACGTGGTTCCAAGTTGCCCATAGGTAGTGGGGCAGGAGGGGATGCTGCAGCTGGGGATTCCCGCAGGGAGAGTTTAGAAAGTTCTTGCGTCACAGCGGTAAGTTGGTCGCTTAAAAATTGCCAGTGATCCATAGTGACACCTTGGCCCACCTCAGGGGGGTCTGCATTTGTTTGGCTCTGCATAATGTAATGCCTGTATGCCCGCAGACCTGGCCAGTCCCCCGTACTGAGGTGGGTAAGGGTCTAACACGCACCCACAGCAGTGAGGGAATGCCCGGAGTGTGGTAAGATGCGTTGCCGGGCCTGGTGAGAAAAGGGTTAACGATATACTTGCTGAGTCCGAGGTGCCAGAAGTCAGAGGGTAATTGTCCAAGAGCCGAGGGTCTGGGGCAGGAGAAAGCAGAGACCAGGGTTAGCGAGGTACACGTAGTCAAACAGAGCCGAGATCAGTCCAAAGGTATCCAAACAGGGCAGGGACAGGAACAAGAGCTGTAACAGAGAACAGAGCTTGGCATAGACACTGCACACAGGAGCCACAGAGAAGCTATGCAGAGCGAGGAAGGAGAGGGCAGACTGGGGTTATAAAGGAAGGAGAGCTAATGGTAGCAAGGGGTGTAACGGAGGCCAGTCTGGGTGATCGCAGGGATAGGTCCATGAGAGCAGGGAGGGAGACAGGGGTGTGATCCATGGTAATTGCCTGCAGCCAATGGGGGGCAGCGCCGAAGGGCTGGTAAGAAGATCGGGTGCCCGTGCCCTCTGTAAGGCTGCCGTGCGCGCACCCCGGTCGCGTGCGTGCGGATGCGATGTGCGCCGCGGAGGAACAGCTCGGCATGGGAGTGGGACAGGTAAGAGGCCGAGTGAGCGGGGAACCGGGGCAGAGAGCCGCTGTGGGGCCTGAGGTGATGAGACCCGCTGAGAGGCGCATGTCCCCCGATCCGTTACAGTTGGGTTGTGGCCAATCGAGTCTAGATTTGAGCTTCTCCGGATCCATGGTGAACCCCTGGTCCGAGACAATGTATCTCAGTAAAGTGGTTGAGGATTGATGGAAGGCACACTTCTCCATTTTGGCGGAGAGCCTGTTGGCCCGTAGACGAGGGAGCACCATTTTGGTATGGAGAATGTGTTCTTTGAGGGTTTTGGAAAAGATGAGGATATCATCCAAGTAGATAATCACAAATAAGTTCAAAAGATCATGGAAAACTTCATTCATAAAGTCTTTGAAGACTGCAGGTGCATTGCACAACCCAAAAGGCATCACATGTACTCATAGTGACCACTGCGCGTGTTGAATGCGGTCTTCCACTCTTCGCCACTGCGGATGCGAATAAGGTTATAGGCCCCCCGTAAATCGAGGTTTAGAAAAGATCGTGGATCCTTGCAACCTATCGAAGAGCTCGGGAATAGCCCGCGGAAATCGATGCACGGGCGAAGTGTTCCATCATTTTTTTTCACAAAAAAAAATCCTGCTCCGGCAGGGTAGGTGGATTTCCGGATAAAGCCTATCTGAAGGTTCTCCGTGATATACTCAGCCATGGCTTCCGTCTCGGGCAAAGATAGGGGATACAACCTGGCTTTGGGAAAAGCGGCTCCCGAAATCAAGTCAATCAGGCAGTTGAAAGGGCGATGGGTAGGAAGCTCCTCGGATTTAGTCTTTCTGAAGACATCCAAGAACTCAGAATAAACCTCCGGTAGGGTGGCCTCTTGTGGGGGGGAGGTCTCCAAGACGGCCAGTACCGTCGGGGAAGGAGGAATCAACTCTACATGGGAAGATCTCCATCGGATAGGAGACTTAGCAGTCCAATCAATAATGGGGTTGTGGAGTTGTAACCACGGTAGGCCCAGAATGAGTGAACCGAAGGGGGATGGCTGACATCAAAAGTAATGAATTCCAAGTGTCCATCCTTCATAGAAAGTTCAATGGGAAGTGTCTCCAAGGAAATAAAGGCTGGCTGAAGAGGTTGGCCATCGATAGCCTCCAACCCAACCGGAATGGCTTTCTCCTGGAGAGGGATGTTGTTCTGAATTGCAAAAGCATGGTTCATGAAATTCCCTCCGGATCCGGAATCGAGGAAGGCCAGAGCAGGGATTTGAGGCTGACATATTTAAGGAGGACAGGGAGTAAGATGCGCTTGGGAAACTCCTGTGCGGGAGAGGGGACGGAAGAGATTGTACCCAGAGAAATCCCATCATACCTCACTGGGTGCTGGCATTTCCCGGCCTCAAGGGACAAAGCGGCAAGATGTGCCCAAGAGATCCGCAATAAAAGCACAGGCCCTCATTCCTCCGACGAAGTCGTTTCGTAGACGAAAGTTGATGGCTGCCCAGTTGCATGGGTTCCGGATCGTCCAATGCCGGTAAGACAGGAGCAGGATATCTGGAAGCAAAAGGCATAAAGACAGCAGTACGAGGATATTGATGTTCGGCCCGCCTTTCCAGAAGTCGTTGATCCACCTTAATGCATAAAGCGATCAGGGCCTCAAATGAGGTTGGCCTCTCACAGCCGCCAGTTCATCCTTTAAGGACTCAGAAAGCCCTTGCCAGAAGGCCACAGAGAGTGCACCATCATTCCAATCAGTCTCAGCCGCGATTGTCCAGAATTCCAGAGCGTATCGTGCCATAGATTTTCGACCCTGTGAAATGTGGAACAAGGAGGAAGCAGCCATATCACTACGTCCAGGAATATCAAAAACTAAACGAAACTCTCTCTTAAAGTTTGGAAAGCTGTAAGTGAGTTCAGGTCTTAGCTCCCAAATTGGTGAAGCCCAGGCCAAAATTCCCCAGTGAGGAGGGAGAAGATGTAAGCTAGCTTGGTTCGATCCGTGGGGAAGCGAGAAGGTGACAGTTCGAATTGAATCTCACACTGGTTTAAAAACCCACGGCATGCAAGCGGGTCTCCGGCATATTTACTAGGCGTAGGGATCCGCAACTCAGAAGTGCCTGCTCCCTCTCGGGAAACAGTGGGAGGAATAACGGAACTGGAGGCGTTAACCTGGGGCATTTGAGAGGTTAAAGTAGCAACCTTTTGGTTAAGTGCAGTAACCTGATTGTCCGGAAAGGTGAAATGTTTGGAGATAGTGGTCAGAGTATCTTCCACCTCAGGGGGGTCTGGGTCTGATGGGCTCTGCATAATGTAACGCTCGGCCTGTCCACAAACCAGACAAGACCCCGGGACTGAGGTGGAAAGGACAAATACCACACACCTAACAGTAAACGGGGGCGCGGCCGGAGTGTGGAAGTAGCGTCGCTGATCCGGGGAACAAAAATAGAAGTAGTTCGGTACTTGCCAAATCCGACGTAGAAGGGTTTGGTACATAAGCCAATGGTCCTGGAGTAGAGAAGGGAGCGTGGTAAAGTATCCGTAAGCCTGGGTCGAGGAGAGAGCTGCGTCGTTGAGGGTCCGTTTGCCGAGTCCACGGGGTATAGAAGACAGCGTGGTAGAGTGTCCAATAGCCAAGTCCAAGGGGTCCAGAAAGCAGCGTGGTCAAAGTCCAAAGCCAAGGTCGAAATCCAGGGAGGTCAGCAGAGAATCCAGGGACAGGAACAGGGACTGAAAAAAAGAGAGCCAAGCAGAAGCAGACAGCGCCAAGGTAAAGTAGCTATGCAGAGCACTGAGAGAATGGGGAGACCAGACTAAATAGTGGGCTGGGATGTATCAGGGGAAAGGGAGGAGCGGAGGTGCGGTCCAGGGGTTAACCCTGATAGGAGAGAGAAGCCTGGGGGCGGACCTGGTCAAGCTGGGGCTGGGGAGCACGCCAGTGCGCATGCCCGCAAGGAGGAGGCGGGACCAGGCTCAGGACGCCAGGTAAGAGAGGCTTGGGTCCGCGCACGTATGTAAGGATGACGCGCTTGACCCGGAAGAGAGAGAGCAGCCGCGGGGGTGACGCCGATGGCAGGGGAACGCCGCCGGGCATTCGGGGCAGCGGAAGAGCAAGGTAAGGGGACGCCGGGAGCGGGAGTCCCCGCAGTGCGGGACTTTACAGTGAATGATTGAAAATATACTCTTATGGAAAGTCTAGGATATAGGCATTTGTTTTTAAGCTCTACTCAGAGATCCAAGTTGGGCAGGATGATCCTCACTCATAATGCCAGACGATAAAAGATATATATAAAAAAAAACACTTATGGTGTAATATATCAAAAGTGTATTTATACAATAAAAATTTAGTCAATAGTACTCACACTTTCTCAGATTTCAAAAAGCTTATGCTCTCATAAACGTAACTGATATGAAATGAAAGGGAGTCTCTTCCAGTTTGGTTCTGGGCATCTGATGTCACCACCTGCCACTCTACTCTTTACTTCACTGACAATTTCTTGTCACCCAATGCGTTTCATCAAGGGTCCATGACTTGGGTCTCCTCTACAAGCCTTTAACCCTATCACTACCTAGCAGTACTATTAGAAAATACATAAAACGTGATATATATATATATATATATATGAGAAAAAGAGAGGAGAGAGCGCACGCCCCATAGCGTAAAATAGTAAATTTAATGAGGGGAGGGGGAGAGGGGGGATAAAAATGCACTTACAAAAGTACAAATAAAACAGGCATTGCGTGATATAATCACCACCATCCGGTTACTTGTTTCTGTCCTTATGGTGAAATCCGCTCTCAATGCAGGATGGGCAACGACCCTGCAGAAGTCTCCAACAGATTTCCAGGGCCAGTAGAAGTGAATTGTTGATTTAAGAGTCCAAGAAGGTTAACTCCGAAATGCCAGGCCTCTGTAACACCAGCGCATGGATCGGTCCACACCAGCGCTCTATGATGACGTAGTGTCAATGCGTCCTACGTGATGACGCTTCCCTGACGCGTTTCGTCACTCTCGGGCAACTTTCTCAAAGGGCAGTATGGAGAGGAGGTGCGGCTTGCATTTAAATACACAATCTGATGCTATTGATTGAAAAGCACGCCTCTCCTTTTTAAAAAATTAATGTTTTCTTTTAATTTTAGTCTTGTTTTGGTGATTGGCAGGTTGTACATTATATTGCCTGGCATGGTGGCAGCTCCTGCCCACGGGGCATGGGAGTGCCACCTTGCCAATCAATGTTATTTTTGACAATTTTTGTGTTTAAAATTGAATGTGTTTTTTATTTTAGTCTTGCTTAGGTGATTGGCAGATTGTACAGTATATTGCCTGACATGGTGGCAGCTCATGCCTACAGGGCATGGGAGTGCCACCTTGAAAATCAATTATTTTTTTTTGGCCTTTTTTGTGTTTTAAATTGAATGTGTTTTCAATGTGGAGGTTGTTTTTAAGATTGGCAGGATGTGTTTTTTTAATGTTCAAATGTTTTTTAATGGCGTTTAATTACAACATTATTAGGATGGACAATTGCTTTAAATATCAGTATGTTTTTTTCTCACAAAAAGAAGGGGGATAAACTGGAACCCAACTAACTCCTCTGGCAATGTTAGTTGTTAATCAACTAACTCCTCTGGCAATTCAATCATAAAACCATATTTGTATAACTGCAATTACTATAAAAAATAAAATCATATTTTAAGAAAGTGTTAATGGCCCAGCAAAGTTCTGCTTGTCGCAATAAAGGGGTTTATGAGCCAACTCATTTTTGTTACCAGTGAATTTCTTTATGGACCAACTTCTATTATTCAGTTCTGCTGCACAAATGTTAAACTGTTTTTCAACATTCATTTACAGTAAATTGAATACACTGCAGAAAATTAGTGTTTAAAAATTAAACCATTTGTGGTACAATATGCACTCTATAGCAGAGAGTTTCACAGGCAACTGCAATTGCAGTTCACTAGCCACTGATGCTAAAGCTTTTGTTTCAATGATAAATAATGCATGGTCTCAATGTTTATCACAATAACACAGCCATGAGTCTCTGTTTGGGTAATGGAGTTCTCACCACAAACAAGGCATGACCGCGAAGCCGAGGTGGGTATTTGATATTTCCCCAAGCCACACCTGCGTGGGTGCCTCTAGAGTGTAGATTGGTTGAGGTAGCCGGGTCGGGGTAGGAGAGGTCAGTAATATTTGCGAAGCTCAGTGTTGGAGAGTAGCGGATCGTAGGAGGTACTTAGACGTGGTATGGATTGGAGAGAGGCGGATCATCGTGGTACTTAGCTGAGGTCAGTATTGGAGAAGAGCGGCCATTGAGGTGCTCTGCCGGGGTCGGGACGGAGAGGTACAGATGGTCATTCGTAGCCGAGGTCAGGAGAACAGAAGAGCGGTGCCTGGAGGAAAAGCTAGGGTCAGGAGCAAGGATCTGGAAGCACGACAAGACTGTGGAGGCAAGACATCATTGAACACTTTGCTAGTAGGAAGGTTTATACTCAGCCGTTGAACCAGGGAAACGGCTGAGCATATAAGGCATACTGGGACTAATGAGGACAAGGTGAGAGGGAGCGCGTCAGGATATGCATTTGGTCACGTGGGGGGAATCCTTGATGGAGAAGGATTTAGGAGTGCTTGTAGACAGCAGGATTAGCAATAGTGCCCAAAGTCATGCAGTAGCTGCAAAGGCAAACAAGATCTTATCTTGCTTCAAACGGACAATGGATGGAAGGGAAGTAAACATAATTATGCCCCTTTACAAAGCATTAGTAAGACCACACCTTGAATATGGATTACAATTTTGGGCACCAATCCTAAGAAAAGACATTATGGAACTAGAGAGAGTGCAGAGAAGAGCCACCACATTAATAAAGGGGATGGACAATCTAACTTATGAGGAGAGACTAGCTAAATTAGATTTATTTACATTAGAAAAGAGGCGTCTAAGAGGGGATATGATAACTATATACAAATATATTCGGGGACAATACAAGGAGCTTTCAAAAGAACTACTGTATTCATCCCAAGGGCAATACAAAGGACTTGGGGGCATCCCTTAAGGTTGGAGGAAAGGAGATTTCACCAGCAACAAAGGAAAGGGTTCTTTACAGTAAGGGCAGTTAAAATGTGAATTTCATTACCCATGGAGGCTGTGATGGCAGATACAATAGATTTGTTCAAAAAAAGTTGGACATCTTTTTAGATAGGAAAGGTATACAGGGATATACCAAATAGGTATACATGGGAAGGATGTTGATCCAGGGATTAATCCGATTGCCAATTCTCGGAGTCAGGAAGGAATGTATTTTCCCCCTAATGAGATATCATTGGATGATGTGACTCTGGGGTTTTGTTTGCCTTCCTCTGGATCAATAAGTATAGATATACGATAAAATATCTGTTGTCTAAATTTAGCACAGGTTGAACTTGATGGACGGAAGTTTTTTTTCAACCTCATCTACTATGTAACTATGTAACTATGTAACTATGTAACTATGTAATGTGGTGAGAAGAGACCTACGGTGGCTGATTGAGAGCCATTTCATCAAAGATCAGTGAAAGCATAGACTTCCGTTCTTGCTGGGATTATTTCTTTGTAGCAGCACTCCCCTAAACCAGGAACTTTAACGCTGCCATCTCTGGGTTGGCGGAGGACTTTTACATCAGTAACACCAGCAGTGAAGTCCCAGAGGTCACGTGTTCCAGCGGAGCAAGCAGAAAGCGGTCACTTCAGCTATGTTCCATCTCATAACACACTTATATATTTTGGCAAATTTGTGAGTTTGAATTTGTCTGATCGATTGTTTTATTAAACCTTTGAAAAAAAATTATCACACGAGGATCGGTCGCTTTTTTCTTTTTTTTTCTCTGATATATATATACTGTATATATATATATATATATATATATATATATATATATATATATATATATATATATATATATATATATATATATATACTTTGTGGGTAGATTTCAGCCGGCCATTACGGCCACTGTTTTTATGTTTACATTTTACATGTATTTGCAGTCAATACATTGTCTCATGTTATTAGAAATAATGTTAGGCTAAACCGGAGATGAGGTACAGTAGCCTGTCGATAGATCACCTGGTGAGACAGGGGAACCATTCAAGAGACTGGACTGGGGCAATGGAGGGGCCCATTAGCAGAGGTGCGGGCTATCACAGTCCTTAATGGTGGGTTGAAATAATGCTGTTTAGGTTGAAAACTGTTTTGATTGGTTATGTTAGTTATAGTTATTTTAATAAAAATAAATTATTTGGTAAGTGTAAGACCAGGCTGAGACCCCTCTTCAGGGAGCCAGTTGAGAAAAATACAGTATATGTTGTTTCTGTGTGTGTGTGTGTGTGTATACTGTATGTATGTGTGTGTGTGTGTGTGTGTGTGTGTATATATATATATATATATATATATATATATATATAGGTCTAATGGCTTTGCATCTCATCCCAGCCTCTGTTTAAAAGCTGTGTTTAAAACAGCATGCATTGGCTTGAGGATTGGCTTGTGTAATACGAGCTTGAGACAAAAGGTGGCACTGAGTGCTCATTTGCATGTCATTTCCCAGAATCCCTTGCTGCAGTGGAAGTGCTGTATGCTGGGTGACAATGGGGAAAGACAGGGTTGCAGACCTGTCTAAGACATGCAAATGAACATACAGTAATATTTACAGTTGCTATATATATATATATATATATATATATATATATAGACCATACGATACCGGTTGCAACACGACATCAAGGGACATCACGCAGGTAAGTAAATCATAAATGTTCTATATTTGATAGAAGACACAAAAACCGACGTTTCGGTCCCCCAGTGGGACCTTTCTCAAGGTCACCACCTTGAGAAAGGTCCCACTGGGGGACTGTAACGTCGATTTTTGTGTCTTCTATCAAATATAGAAAATTTATGATTTACTTACCTGCGTGTTGTCCCTTGATATTGTGTTGCAACCGGTATCGTATGGTCTGTTATTGCTTTATGGGATAAGTACCAAAACTTATTTACTTGCAAATGGTATGCCGGCTGTGCATTGGAATATATATATATATAGATATATATATACATATATATATATCTATATATATATATATACATGTGTATATATAGGTATACTGTAGATGGTACATGTTGCAACCAGTTTTTCTATTTCTTAGAGGGATGGGGGCTACCAAGAGGGGGATAGAAACTGACAGATTTAAATGATATTATTTTCATGCTGTGTACAGTAATGTCAATGGTTATTTTATCACAGTTAGTGTTAGAAATAGGCAAATAACTGCATATGTGTTGCTACCATTGCCAGCTGGTACATTTTTGCAGGGATTTCAAATAATATAACATTTTGTTCACTCTGAATCTTAAACATATTCTCTAAATCAAAAATATATTAACTCAGAACTCAAGTGTTTGTTTCAGGGATAATTTTGATTTATTTAATTGAGCATGTTTTAAGATTGCTCAAGCACACCCACACACATCCATGAAAACGAAGATAATTGACAAATACAAAGGCAATTTAGGAAGCCTACCCAGGCTTAAAATGTTGCCATTGCTATCTTTTGTGTTCAATGAGAAAACATTAATGATAGCATGAAAGCCAGAGATGCATTTCATGTTCAACACTGATATAGATCATAACTCTTTGTAGCTCTAAACTGCTCAAGTGTTTTCCAGATTATTCTTTTGTTCAGAACATTGTCCTACCAACTCTTATAAATTATCATCTTTCAATTACACTATTTTTAACTGTAGCCACATGGTCAAGATACCGGACACTATTGATGTATTGTCCACTACAGCAGTTCTGTCTGCAATATTCTTCTTTCTTTCAATGTGATTTCTTCTGACAAAGGCAGCACATTATTTTCATGCCAAGCTTGTAGCAGTTTTGCCCCTCGAAAAAGTTGATAATAACAAGCTCACTATACAGAGTATTTATAATACTGTAAAAGTGTTTTCACCACCCTATGGGAGATTCCCCTTTTACCAGGTGTATGGTGCTTGCTACAGATGCAGCGGCCATTATTAGATCATTTCTCTGCGCTGTTTTCATAAAGTCTGCTGTATTCCGCGTGGCATTCACTCGTTAATCTTCTGTGAAGGTGATCAATCACACACATGTTTACCGTTGTTGATTTTCCGTGATTACTGTGATTGTGATTTGTTTGGGTGCCGATCTGCGTGTTTCTGCCAGATGGCAAAAGTGAATCCCTTTGCACAGGGCAACCAGTGAGTTGTGTGTCGTTAATTTGCAGGTGTTTAAAAACTAGTCAAAAAGAGTGGCCACTACAATCAAACATTGTAAAATGACCTTGATCACTGAAGACGTTATCAAATTTAGGCGTTTCATAATTAAAATCTCCACAGTATACACAATGCTTGTCCCGTTATTCTGCATTGCTATCCCTGCCCTTGTTGAATGGACATCATGTCAAGTCCTTATACCAAACCACAATGCAGTTACGCATTTCTCAAATGTTCTGCAATTAATGCTGAAACAGATAAAAAGGCAACTTAAGCAGAGATTTACGACTATATGATTGAAAAATATGAGTTCTTCCCATTTTCACCTAACCAACTTGGCTAGAAGCATTCAATAAGGCAAATATTAACTAATGATTATTGCTTTTTTTCACAGATACCTGTACAACAGGATATTGGTCTGTGCTCCCAGCCTTTGCTAGTATGTTTGCTCATGGCGACTGCAAAAGAAGAAAGGTCGGGTTTTATCCATTAAGATTTGTACAGGTACTTCCCGACCCTGCAGTGCACCCAAACCAGCTTGCCAATACAATTGCAATAACAAGCCGACCGTGACTGAAAACCAGATGAGCAGCAATCCTTGCTACCTAGCCCCGCCTGAATACACTACCGACACACTTTATTGCAGCACGGCTAGCACCGCAAGCCGGGGGATGCCCCGGCATGCTAGCCGCACTCCCTCAGCGTGCCGCACATCACCGATGCGCGGTCACGCATCATCGGGTGCCTGCGCCCCCTGCACGCGCGTCCAGGGCTCCCCGAGGGAGCCCTGGTGTCCCGCGATGTGGGGGACGGCGGCAGGGGGTTCCGGGGGACCCGGCGGACCCGGCAGAGGGAGGGAGAGCGCCCCGATCGGAGGGCGCTCCTCCGCGGCTTTGGCGCACGCCGGGCACCCTCCGGCGCACGCCAGGTTACTGCTGCGGCCGAGACCGGGCAAATGCTCGAATAAACTCGGCCGCAGCAGTACCAGCTTCAGCAGGCACCTGTCAACTATAATGCTGATTACATGAGTGATCCCGCACAATGCTGTATACCCTGACATTGGGTCATCTCCACCCGGTTGGCAATGTATATAATGAAGATAAATATAATGCAGACTACATGAGTGACACTTGCTTGGACGCACAATACACCTCTGACATTGGCTCATCTCTATCTGGTTGGCAAAGATTATAATGAAGGTAAATATAATGTACTATACAGTATTAACTTTAATTCCCCTGGGGGGCACTAGATTGTATGGGGGGGCATGACTTTAATACAGGTCCCGTGATCTCCCCCCAGGCATTTAAATTAAATGATGTGGATCGTGCGAAGCCTCCGTAATCCACTTCCCATTCAGCCCTTCCAAGATACCTTCCCTTTCAGCAATGCTTCATCATGGTAACCCGGCATCAAATTACCATGGCAACGTGACGTCACATGACCATGCGCGTCATTTCATGCCGGGGCCGAGCTGGGGGTGGTGGTGCGAGGTGCAGAGGAGAGCAGCCTGGTATAGTGTACTGTATGCCTGCTATACCCCGTCAATGCTTGTACACATGTGCACTTAAGCGTGACTTGACGCATGTGCACTACCGGAATTTATAGCATAATGTTTTTTCCATAAACGAAACTTTGAAATCGAGCATCAAAAGATAAGGATGAAGTTCGATGGATCTCTAATATCGCTTTTTTTAAAACGTTGCTTTTTTAGTTTTATGCAGTCAGTATTACTAGCTTCACACTTTTAAAATTTTGCCACGCTACAGTATTATTTTGGACGACACACAATGCACTGTGATTCAATTACATGTTATTACCTGTAATAAAATTTCACACAGGTGATTTTATTCCACTTCATGGTTAATGGAAAACATTAAGGATGCTTTATTTTACATGTTTAATCAATGTTAAGATTTAGAAAATAACTACATTTGCAAATAGTTCAAACAGTTGTTTTCTAATCCTTCACGATCATCCGTGCAGTACTGTAGGACAGACCAATTGAGTTGCATCTCACCTTCCCCCACAAAGCAAAGTCATTGGACTACAGTAGCTACTGTATCTTAAAGTGTAAGACGATTTCATGATTTGTCTGCTAGTATAGAAATGTACATTTCCTGGTTTTAATACTTAATCAATTTTTACATTTATAAAATCACTACGTTTTTATTTCTTTATGACTCTTCAAAGGACTGAAAAAATTTGTTTATATTTTACAACATTTCAAATGATTTTTTTCAACTGTAATCCTGCACGCTCATCACAGCATTATGTACACAAAGATGAAACCTTTTAGTTGCACCTTTCCCCCCCCCCCAAATAGCCAAGGACAAGGCATTTGACTTGTTATCAACACCTCCCCCGGCCGATCCAGAACATTCACACAGAAAGACACAGTGTGCTTCGGGTCTTGCATGGCTGATAAGAAGACCTGCACTGTAATTTGGCTAGAATGACTTCACTGCCAATGTGAATTTCCAGTCAAGTCAAAACAAAAAAAGAAAGGCATATCCATTTTTTTTAATTTTTAGGGATTCAGAAATTAGTGATTTGAAGAAACACTTTATGTAATGCTTTTTAAAAATATGTAATCAATTTCATCATTGCTAAAATAATAATATTGGGATTTGAACAATGAGGTTGCTTTTTACTGTACAATTGGGCTTTGCAGGTGTAATTTATTCGACAAGAAACCCAGAAAAAAATAAAAATTTCAATATGGGATTTTCAAGTCCACAAAAAAAAATTAAGTCATATTTTTTTTCTTGAGCAGACCTTAATAAATTATTGATTTTAAGGAAAACTGTATTTTACAGTATGCATTTTTACTCATATTTGATCAATGTTTACATAAAGTCTCTATGAGGTGGCATACTGTCATACTGATAAAGTGCTTCATCATGAAATGCGTAGGTGCGTTCATGTAGTCCTTGTTCTTCTTGAAAGCTTGCATTAAATAGCTGATTTGACAGAGTTTGGAGTCTGCCTGGGATATATTTCTTTCGTCGCTGGCTGAGCTCTGTTTGTCACATTCTTACCTGGACTTCTACTTTGGATGGATGCACGCCGTGGATGCTTCCAGTGTTCCTGCACCATACAAGTAATGGGCCATAGTGCCATGTAATTATTCCTGTTTTCTCTGTACGTTGAAGCTTACAACCATTATATGTTTGGGTTTATACAAATGTGTCATTCTATGCGGATGTCAAATGGACACCACTAGGCACATACTCTTTGTATATTTCTTTAAGCATGCAGATTATGGACACTGTGTTAACATCCGGACATTCATTGGATTTATGGATTATTCCCTTATAAAGCCCTACCTGGTTTCTACAAGGCCATTACTGGTTCTGGAGCACCACAATACCAACTATTGTACTGTATCTCTTTCTCTCCCGCCTCGATTACTGTAACCTCCTTCTGTCTGACCTTCCTGCCTCTCACCTGTCTCCCCTACAGTCTATCCTAAATGCTGCTGCAAGAATCACTCTACTATTTCCGAAATCAGTCTCAGCGTCTCCCCTGCTGAAATCACTCTCCTGGCTTCCTATCAAATCACGCATCGCGCACTCAATTCTCCTCACTTTTAAAGCTTTACACTCTTCTGCTTCTACTTACATCTCAGCCCTAATTTCTTTCTATGCACCATCCCGACTCTTGCGTTCTGCTCAAGGATGTCTTCTCTCTACCCCCTTTGTATCTAAAGTCCTCTCCCGCCTTAAACCTTTCTCACTTTCTGCCCCACATCTCTGGAATGCCCTTCCCCTCAATACCAGACTAGCACCCTCTCTATCCACCTTTAAGGTCCACCTTAAGACACACTTGCTTAAAGAAGCATATGAGTAACACCGTGGCTAACACTATACACGATACTTAAAGCTTGCCCCCCTGCAGACGCACTTACCTGAATGCCCTCCTACTTTCTGTACGTTCTCCCCACCAATTAGCTTGTAAGCTCCCCGGAGCAGGGACTCCTCTTCCGAAAAGTTACTTTTATGTCTCAAGCACTTATTCCCATGATCTGTTATTTGTATTATTTGTTATTTATAGGAAAAAAACACCTTGGTGCAGGATACTCTCCCAGCAATACTTCCGGTAAGGCTTGGGCCATGGTATTGCAGACCATGTGGACGCATCTGCAGCCTGAGCGAAGAGACTGCCTTAAGACAGTGTTTGCGTCCATGTGGCATGCGGGCGCACGTTGCGTAAGAAATCTGTTCAAACAGATTTCTTGGCATGACAGACCGGTCATGTGAGCGGTTTGCCCAATGAGGTTGAACCAGCTCAGTGACATCACTGGTACGCCCTTAGACATGCCAACGGATGGCGTGCGTACCAAGGCCAAAAAATGCACCCGCTTGAAGCGGGTGACGTCAGGGCCACGCATGCCTCCACATGGGAGAAGGCACCATGGCCCCAGCCTAAGACACAAATGTACTTTCAAACCTCTAGTCCTACTATTAGGTGCGGTAGCCAATGCCATGCATGCTTTGTCTCCTTCAACTCCACTCAAAAACCAGAAGATACTGTTCAACAATGGACTGTACTGGCAAGAAGGTATAATATTTTTTTTCTATTTTTGTTTTCTATTTTGCATGTCTGGAGCTAGGCAAAGACAAAGTGCAGGAACAACCTCCCTCCATCACTTGGACACAGTGCTCAAATCCATGCATGCCATGCCCCTTCCCACCAAACTCCCCAAAACCTACTGTAATGTACTTTAAAACCTACTGTAAAGTGCAGTAGCACATGCCATGCATGCTTTGTCTCTGCCAACCCCCCTCAAAAACTAGAAGACTGTTTAACAATGGACTGCACTGGTGTCATGGTTTAATACTGTAGTTTTTTCATGTGTACAGTAGTCACAATGTACTGTAGTCATAATGTACGGTTCCCCGTGTCATGCCCTTTCTGCCCAAACCCCGCAAAAATCTGGATTGCATAATGCAAGGTGCGATTGTAAATATATAATATTGTCTATTTCTTTACAGACCAGGATGTCCAAGAAGCACCATCCATTGCGAAGAAAAAAATGACAAGATTGTACATTTTGAAGAAGAGGCAACTTTGTATTCTTGTATTATTCTTTTTTCCTTTATTATCCTGTACAAATAACATTTTTCATTCTTTCAATATACTTTTTGATGTATTTATGTTTTACTGTTTACACTTACAGTAGTACTATACATAAAGTACTAATGGCATTTAAATATACTATATACTGTATAAATATTTCATTGACATACTGTACAGTACTGTATACAGTATAAACAGAATAAACATCTTGCAAATAAGGTGCATTTACTGTTTAGATATACTTACACTTACAGTAGCACTATAGTGAACATACAGTACTGTACATACTGTAATATAATGTTATAAAGGCATTTAAAAACATATAAATATCTGACATACCGTATATATACAGTATAAATCTTAAAATTAAGTTGCTTTTAGTGCTAAAATTAACTTACAGTAGTACTATAAATAAAGTACTTTGACATAAAAATCTTTAAAATATGTTGCATTTACTGTTTACATACACTTACAGTACAGTGAGGAAACGCACTGTATTTTACTGTACAGTAATGTAATCCTGAACAAGGTTACATAATGACAAGCATGCGCAGAAATGTGATGACACACATATGTGTTTCAACAAGGTTCCAATTTGACAAACACGCATGCGCAGAAATGTGATGACCTGCATATGCGTTTCAACAAGGTTCCAATTTGACATATACGCATTTGCAGAAATGTGATGACACGCATAGGCATTTCAACAAGGTTCCAATTTAACATAAACTTTATTATCTAGTGAAAATAAAGGTGAACAATAGCGCTCATGCAAACAATGAATTACAAAAAAACTGTGATATAGAGTCCAAGGTAGTCCTGGAGCTGCCCAAAGAAGTGAATCTGGAATCTGCTACCCAGATTTGGTAATGTAGGGGAAAGACACCTCCTGTGGCGCTGAGGAATGGTATAATTGTGATTGTAGACAAAGTTCTTTTCTTGATGGATTCCTCAAGAGAAAAAGAGAAAACAAGCATACACACAAAAGTGACCAGGACATAAGCGTTAGGGACCGCTTGCTGTGAGGTGAAATTGCGTCAATCCACGGAAGAGGATCTCCTTTTCTGCTCGGGTGTCTGCTTGCTGCACACTGCTGCTGCTTTCTCCCAGTCATGCCAAAAGACCTCCTACATGTTTCGAAACTCCTAATAGTGGGTTTCTTCCTCAGGGAAACCCACTATTAGGAGTTTCGAAACATGTAGGAGGTCTTTTGGCATTACTGAGACACCGTAGCTGTGGAGAACAAGCGGTGACGTCACAGGAGGAGTTGATCGGCTGAACTCTGGGAGAAAGCAGCAAGCAGTGTGCAGCAAGCAGACACCCGAGCAGAAAAGGAGATCCTCTTCCGTGGATTGACGCAATTTCACCTCGCAGCAAGCGGTACCTAACGCTTATGTCCTAGTCACATTTGTGTGTATGCTTGTTTGCTCTTTTTCTCTTGAGGAATCCATCAAGAAAAGAACTTTGTCTACAATCACAATTATACCATTCCTCAGCGCCACAGGAGGTGTCTTTCCCCTACATAAACTTTATTATCCCTAACAAATAAAACATTTAATTAATTAAAAATACTTTTTGTTGTGTGTGTTCATATTTTAAATCTTCTACAGATCGAGAATTTTTGTATGGCTAAAAGCTAAGGAGCTTCAGAGAGACTTCTTTCCCATGAACTGTATATGAACTCATATTTTTAATCTTCAAATTACAATTACACTACCAACACACTTTATTAAAGTGTGGCCGGTACCGCAAGCCGGGAGATTTCCCGGCTTGCTATTGGCCGCCCCTCGGCGTGCGCCCCCTGCACGCGTGTCCAGGGGCTCCCCGAGGGAGCCCTGGTGTCCCGCGATCGCGGGACAGCGGCAGGGGGTTCCGGGGGACCCGGCGGACCCGGCAGCGGTAGGGAGAGCGCCCCGATCGGAGGGCGCTCTTCCGCTGCTTCGGCGCGCGCCCGTCACTCTCGGGCGCGCGCCAGGCTACTGCTGCGGCCAAGAACGGGCAAATGCTCGAATAAACTTGGCCGCAGCAGTACACACACACACTTGAAGTACTGTATGGGAATAAAAAACAGGTTGAATTGCAATTAGATTTTTTTAAGACAACAACTCGCGATCGCCCACTTGAATTTCTTGACAGTATTGCAGACAACGCTAAAATGCAATTTTCTGCACTCTATCAAAACACTAGTAAACTTACAATACGTCTTAACGCTGGAAAATTTCAAGAAATCACACACCATGACCGGGTATGCTATGGAATACAACCCACGAAATGTTCGGATAACGGCCGTGGCATATGTAGCTGTTTGCTCACAAGAGGCTGAGGACTCCGCCAATGTTTGGGGGACTGTAGGACAGGTTTCTGAGGTACCTACCTGACATTTACTCTACGGTACTCAGCACCTCCTTATGCTGTAGGCTCCAGATGTATGAAGGTAATCTTCCACAGTAGAACAGACTCCTCTACCCAGGAAAGATTACACACCAGCATGAGGTATATATAACAGGAATGGTTTTATCTTTCTTCTGCTCAGCACAGTCTTGTGGCAACTCTGCCCAATGCTCTGATCTATCAAACTTCAGATGGTCCCTGGACCTGCACTATAGGTCAAGGGCAGTCCTAGCTCTTCCCCAGCCCTCTAGCAGGGCCATGGTAATCACTCACTCTCCCTGGAAGGGAATAGAACCTGGGCCTCCCAGTACACAGCAGCCCGGTGTGATACCTTGTCTCTCTCATGGTAGAAACCAACTAACAATTTGGAGATGCAACCCCCTTGAATACAGTAGGGGGAGGGTACCAGGTCTGAATCCAGAATTGGGTAGAACACAGACCTGATCCCACCTCCTCCCCGGTCACTCAAGTGTACTGCCTGAGTGGGGAAAACCCATGATTGGTCCTAACACTGCCTGCTGTTACCAAGACTGTTATGTCAGGACAGAGCAGAATAGTAGTCAGACATGGCATGTCTACACTACATTATAAGGAGATGTTAGGTCATTTAAAACCTGGAACAGTAGTAGTAGAACAAAATGCACCATGTTTCTTAAAGAAAAAATGTCAGTGCTTTCAGCACCTGTGATATTTGAATAAATAACAGATACTGTATGATCTTTCCCAGTGGGCAATACACTTCATCTAAGAAAATTGCAAATGAGAAGCTGGATACATTAACATTTTCATGGTTGCAATTTTGGTACAAAAAGTATGTCTATCCATTTTACCTCAGTTGGGAGACTTACATAATTAGCCTCAACACGACACAGAAAATGTTAAGAAGCCCTTAAGACTTTAGGAATTGGCTAACCTCTGGCCAGGCTGGGGTTAATTAGTGGGGAATAGGTTAAGAGGATCTTATAGGGGCTTTCATTGTTTGGGCAGGCAGGCATGGGAGGGAGCTTAGTGGGCAAATGATTTAAAAGGGGTGGGCTAGGGCAGATATTTATCAGCATCCCTTCCTTTGCTATTGACTGGTGGGTGTATTGAACAAAAAGGACTGTGTTAAAGTCAATTTCCCACATGGTTGATTAATTTGGTGTTAATGGGTTTATAGGTTTGGATTGATGGGCTGTTTGCTTGGCTAATTGGTCCAGCTGCAGTATCAGATGAGTGAGGGTTGTTTTTTTTCAAGCAGTACAGTAAGGTTTGATTAAATCCGGGGGTGACTGCTTAAAGGTTTGTGATCTAAGTTGTGCAAGAACTCCAGACTTAGTTGGGTTGGCTATCTTAAAGAGTTCCACCCTTGGATTTCTTAAGTTTGGTTATGTTGGGGATCCACTTGGCTAGGCCTGCTGGTACCATGTTCGGGGGCCATGGTATTCTGGGTTCAGGTGCTTGTCAACCTAGCCTGGCATAATGATTATTTCCAATTGATTATGATCGTTAATAAAAGCTATGGCAATTTTTCTCCAAAAAGTTTGTTGTGTGCCTTTACTGTTTATGGTGGTTTGACGGGGGGAAATAGTTGGTCATGGTTATGTAGGTTGTTACCTAAGGGAGAATGCCGAAGTCATGACCTCCTACTCGTTAAACTCTGCCACCGGAAGTAGTTCTCTTCCTGACACTTTGTTCCCCACACAAATAAGGTGCACTCACAGCATAATAAAAGGATATTACTGAGTGTATATGAACTGTCACACATCTCTACGACTGCACAAGAATATGTTTGTTTGTACTATTTTGGAACCATCTTGTCTATATAACCAAGCCGTTTTTGGAATGGGGTTATGGATTATTTTAATTAAGAATGGATAATGGATATGTTTAGAATTGTGAGGACTCGGGGATCGCGGCACCCGCACCCTGGTGCCTCCTCACCTTCATTAACCCCCGCTGCCGTGGCGCGCGCCCCTCGCTGGCGTCACTTACCTCCGGCGGCTCTGGGGGTTCCCCGCCGTCCTCTGCGTTCTCGCGCACCTGCGGGACCTTCCCTCTCTCATGAGGCTGCTACCGCTTACGAGCGCGCGCCCGTCTCTGTTACAGAGCACGCGCAGGACTCTTTTAATTTATTCACTGCTCCTGCAGTGAGGCTCCGCCCCCAACACATACACAAGGATCAATCAGGCATAAATACCACTCACCTGTATCCTCCTTTGGACAGCCTATCCAGGACAGCTCCATACACTCCTCCAGGCCTGCCTCCTCTTCCTATTGGTCAGCCACGCTTTATATTGCCTTTCCTGTCATTCAGTCATTGCTCGACATAGTTTCCACTAGGATCACTATTCTGGCATTCTCTCTCATTCACTCGGGTTACGACTTGGCTTGGCGGACGTCTTTCTCTGGCTCTCGACCCCTTGCTTGGACAAACAACATTCCGGAATTCTCCTATCCCTGACCTTGGCTAAAACGGCAACGACGACGGCACTTCTACACCGGTACCGGCAAGTATTGCTAGCTAAACGTCACCTGGCCTGGCAACGCCAAAATCACCACACTCCGGACACGCTCCTTTTGCTGCGGGTGCGTGTCCATATACGTTCCTCACCTCAGTAGAAGGGACGGGTCTGGTCTGCGGGCAGTACCGGCGTAACATTATGTCGAGCCCACAAGACGCAGACCAGACTGATGTGGACTCTATGATGACGGCCATGTACCAACAGATCCAGGCCTTAACGGATCAAGTGACTCTCCTCTTCCAACAGGTACAGGACCGTACTCTACAGGCACCACCTGCGGCTGCGCCGCCGGCGCAGTCTGACTTAACTTTCACTTCATCCTCAGTTCCGAAGATTCCGGCTCCGAGGCCTTACGCAGGGGACCCCCACGCCTGTCGTGGTTTTCTCAACCAGTGTGAGATCCAGTTCGAGATGGCTCCGCAGTTGTATATCACTGGCCGGAAAAAGGTAGCCTACGTATATAGTCTTCTCACAGGTAACGCATTGGCGTGGGCCTCCCCGATCTGGGAATTACGCCCTGATATTACCCGAGATTACGCGGCCTTCAGACGAGAATTCCGACAGGTCTTCGACACCCCTGCACGACAAGAGACTGCTTCTGATTCCCTGCTGGAGCTTACACAGGGACGTCGGCCTGTGTCTCAATACGCCTTGGAATTCAGAACCATAGCAGCTGAGACTCATTGGGGTCAGGAGGCTTTAGTCTCCGTCTTCTGGAGAGGTCTATCGGATTCCCTGAAGGATGAACTTGCTTCTCACCCCAGGCCAGGACTACTGGAGGACCTCATCTCCCTGGCCAATCGTATGGATCAGTGTCTCCAGGTACGCCGCGCTCAGCGTCAGCATTCCCGGTCTACGCCTTTCCGTGCTTCCTTTTCCAGGTTCTCTGCTACCCCGAGACCCGTGTTCTCTCCGCTGCCGGCGCTGGAGGCCCCAGAGCCTATGCAACTCGGGGTCCAGCAACCTCGGACACCATTACTTCAACTTCGCTCTACTGGAGAGTCGTGCCATCATTGCGGATCTTCTGAACAGCATACACGTAACAATCCACCACTGCCTTTCTCGGATACATCATCTCCAACAGAGGTTTGGCCATGGACCCAGAAAAACTGAAAGCCGTCGTGGATTGGCCGCAACCCAATTCCCTCAAATCTATTCAACGGTTTTTAGGTTTTTCTAACTATTACCGGAAGTTTATCCATAACTTTTCTACCATTGTCGCTCCTATCACAGCACTAACCCAAAAAGGTGCAGATCCTTCAGCGTGGTCTCCTGAGGCACTCACGGCATTCGAAACACTGAAACAAGCTTTTGTCTCTGCTCCCATCCTTCGACACCCAAACACTAATTTTCCATTCACCCTAGAGGTTGACACTTCGGATTGTGGGGCTGGTGCGGTTCTGTCTCAGAAATTTTCTCCCCAGGATAAACTTCATCCTTGCGGGTTTTTCTCCAAAAGATTTTCATCGGCAGAGAGGAATTATGACGTGGGCAATAGGGAACTTTTGGCCGTCAAAATGGCTCTTCAAGAATGGAGACATCTTCTGGAGGGGTCAAAAGAGCCATTCGCCATTCTTACGGACCATAAAAACTTATTGTACATTGAGAATGCCCGTCGCTTAGGTCCTCACCAAGCTCGCTGGGCGTTATTTTTCTCTAGATTCAATTTTGTTCTCTCATACATTCCCGGCACTAAGAACGTCAAGGTGGATGCTCTCTCCCGGCAATACTCTTCTGAAGAGAGATCAGAGAAATCCACTGAGTCTATCCTCCCTAAACAAAGAATCTTAGCAGCCGTGGCATTCAAGAATCTTGAGAAGATCATCAACTCAAGAGAACCTCCCGTCCGGTCTTGTGGTTCCTAAAGACTCTTTGTATGTGGAACCCAAATTTATCCCTGAAATACTGGACTGGGGACACGCCGTCCGTTCGGCAGGGCATCCTGGATTCAAGAAAACCTTGGATCTCATCCGTCGTACCTTTTGGTGGCCCAATATGGTTAAAACCATTCTGGAATTTACACGGGCCTGTCCGGTATGTGCGCGTAACAAGATTCCTCGTCAGAAACCTCAGGGTCTTCTCTTACCTTTACCTATTCCGGAGCGTCCCTGGTCCCACATTTCGATGGATTTTATTGTGGAGTTGCCTAGGTCGAATGGCATGAATACCATTCTTGTGGTAGTGGATCGATTTTCCAAGATGGCACACTTTATCCCTCTGAAAGGATTACCCTCCTCACCCGCCCTTGCGGATATTTTTTCCAAAGAGATTTTCCGGATCCATGGGATTCCCACATCCATAGTGTCCGATCGGGGTTCCCAGTTCGTCTCCAAGTTCTGGAGAAATTTCACCAAGAGACTAGGTATCTCGTCTTCCTTTTCTTCTGGATATCACCCTCAATCCAACGGACAGACCGAGAGGGTTAATCAATCCCTCGAGAAATACTTAAGGTGCTTCGTCTCTAATTCTCAGGATGACTGGGCAGAATTACTTACCTGGGCTGAGTACGCATTCAATTCTTCCAGGAATGAGTCCACTCACGAGACCCCCTTCTTTATCAACTACGGATTCCATCCGGCTCGCCTACCTATTACCAAAGAATCCTCTGGGGTACCAGCCGTGGACGAACATATTGCTCTCCTACAAGACTCTTGGTCCAGAATACAATCTGCATTACAAAAAGCATCCTTGACATCTAAAAATCAGGCTGATCGTCACCGTCGTCCGGCACCCGAATACAAACCCGGGGACAAGGTTTGGCTTTCATCCAAGAACATCCGTCTCAAAACGCCTTCCCTCAAATTGGCTCCTAGGTTCCTGGGTCCCTTTTCCATTTTGGAGTAGGTTAATCCGGTTTCTTTTCGACTCCAACTTCCTCAAAGCATGAGAATCCCGAATGTCTTTCACACCTCACTTCTCAAACCTTTTATCTCCAGTAGCCTCTTTCCGGACCACACTTCTAAACCAGATCCTGTGATGGTACAGGGTAACGAAGAGTATGAAATACAGGCTCTACTGGATTCCCGTCTTTCAAGAGGTAAAGTCCACTTCTTGGTCCACTGGAGAGGTTTTGGACCCGAAGAGAGGTCATGGGTACCCCTGAAAGATATTCATGCTCCAGGACTCCTCAAACGCTTTCGAAAGAAGTTTCCATCAAAACCATGGAAGGATCGTCCTGAGGCCGATCCTGAAGGGGGGGGTACTGTGAGGACTCGGGGATCGCGGCACCCGTGCCCTGGTGCCTCCTCACCTTCATTAACCCCCGCTGCCATGGCGCGCGCCCCTCGCTGGCGTCACTTACCTCCGGCGGCTCTGGGGGTTCCCCGCCGTCCTCTGCGTTCTCGCGCTCCTGCGGGACCTTCCCTCTCTCATGCGGCTGCTACCGCTTACGAGCGCGCGCCCGTCTCTGTTACAGAGCACGCGCAGGACTCTTTTCATTTATTCACTGCTCCTGCAGTGAAGCTCCGCCCCCAACACATACACAAGGATCAATCAGGCATAAATACCACTCACCTGTATCCTCCTTTGGACAGCCTATCCAGGACAGCTCCATACACTCCTCCAGGCCTGCCTCCTCTTCCTATTGGTCAGCCACGCTTTATATTGCCTGTCCTGTCATTCAGTCATTGCTCGACATAGTTTCCACTAGGATCACTATTCTGGCATTCTCTCTCATTCACTCAGGTTACGACTTGGCTTGGCGGACGTCTTTCTCTGGCTCTCGACCCCTTGCTTGGACAAACGACCTTCCGGAATTCTCCTATCCCTGACCTTGGCTAAAACGGCAACGACGACGGCACTTCTACACCGGTACCGGCAAGTATTGCTAGCTAAACGTCACCTGGCCTGGCAACGCCAAAATCACCACACTCCGGACACGCTCCTTTTGCTGCGGGTGCGTGTCCATATACGTTCCTCACCTCAGTAGAAGGGACGGGTCTGGTCTGCGGGCAGTACCGGCGTAACAAGAATATGGAATCTTGAAGTCTGAAATTCTTCTGTGCATATTCCTTTGCCATCATGTATAATAATAATAGTTTGTTTTTGTAAACCACTGCTAGTTTTACATAGCGCTTTAAAGAGACATTTTGTAGACACAGTCCCTGCCCTGTAGAGTTTACAATCTATGCTTTTGGTGTCTGAGGCATAGGGAGATAAAGTGACTTGCCCAAGGTCACAAGGATCCGACTATGGGACTTGAACCAGGTTCCCCTGCTTAAAACAGAGTGCCAGAGTCAGTGTTTTTACTCACTGAGCTGCTCATCTCTGGGCCTACAAAGTGACAGGATAGTAATAGATGTGTACGCAGTGGTACAACATGTACATGTTTCCAACTTTAATGACATATATTTGTTCTGTCTTTTTCTAACCTATGCTTACCTGATAGACGAAAATAATCTACTTTGGTAGAAGGTAAGGTTCCCAGAATTCTTTATAAGAAAAAAAAAAAAAAAACGTTTTTTGGTTGATACCTGTGACTTTTTTGTTTTACTACATTTTTTTTTGGACTCTATTTCTGTAGTGCTGCTGACCCTGCATCTTGAAGCCTATGTTTCTCCATCTATTTTATCTATACTCACCTTTACTCCAGAGCGTAGAACTTTGTTTCTTACTTACTAAAGCAGCTCATAATAAGGCTGGTTTATAAAAGTACCCCAATACGTATCCCACTGCTGGTTTCCTATAATTATCAGCTAAAACCAACAAACCTCACAGGCTATTGACTAGATTTTTAGGAGGCTTATTTATCAGTCTCCCAGCTGCTTCTGGCCAACAGGATCTTATTCTTTCAATAACCTGTTGCCGTCTTTGGTAAATACAGATTTAATCTGTTAATACAAATTATTCTTGGGGTGCTCTTCAATCTGAGCTTGGAACAATACTTTATAAGGCAGATATATAAATACATGGAAGGAGAGTGCATTTGTTTGTTTATACATGAAACACTTTTTTTCCCTACATATACTTTATTCTTCTCCTTCACCTGTAAACCTTTCTCTTGTACCTATGCAATTATCTTGGAATATTTAGAGTAGACAATCTAGGCTTGGATTAGTCATAATGTAAGGTATTCTTGGTGTGCATCAGCATTAAACACTTTTTCTATAGTTACTTTATCCTTCACATACACCTTTAAACCTTTCTCTTGTACAGTACCCTTGATGTATGACACTGTGACCCAAATTATTATTATTGCCCTCACAGCAGGGTGGTATCTTAAAACTCTGCTGATAACATTAGACTAGAGATAGCCCCTCCTTGAGGTTCCCTGAGCATGTACTGTATTGCTGTAACTCTTTGGTCAGATAATGAGCTTAATAACTATCTCGAAAAGAAACTCAATGTTACATCTGATATGTTTGCTTTTTGTAAAATGTATTTCTAAAAAACATACAGTAGGTATTATTTGTTTAAAAACTTTAACTTCCTATAAATTAGGTTTCAGCATATCAGCACAAATTCTGTTAATTTCATTACAGCCTTTAAATTAAAATTAATGAGACTGACACCCACAATTAACAATGAAAAATGCAGATCGCTATAATTACTAAAGCAATAACATTGCGCTACATAGAAGATATAAGGTGCTCCACATATTATTTAAAAGTCATACATAAAACATAAAAAAATGACATTTTCAATTTATTTTGTCAGTGTAAAAAAAACAAAATTTCTTACTAAAACCTCTGTCTTTTGGGAATCTCTTGCCATGCATAATTAAGCAAATGTGATTGCAATTAAACCAAGCTTCTACAGTGGAGTTTTAATTAATGCAAATAAGGCATCTACATCTAAGATTAATTTCAGTGAATTAAAAGAAAACAACAAAGCAAATTCAAAAGTGTGGCTTTACTGTGTAAAGGGTAGACTGCAAAACTGGAATATGTTAAAGCTCTCTTTGTGTAATGCTTTATATTATTTCTGTAAGCGGGCATCTTAGGATGCCTTTCTTCTTTGAACACTACAAAATAGCGACATCAAAATAAAACAGTGAATATATTGGGACAACTCTGACATCTTTACTCTATACCTACTATAAGAAAAGGTTACATAAAATAAAATAAAAAATAACTGATCACAAAGGAGTTAACTTTAATAATAATTTACAGCTATATTATTACATGACGAGATACAGGTCATGTCCCAGTTACGATTCTGGACTTCCGACTACATGTCTTCATCCTGACAATCCACTTAGCCATTTCTGAGGACACATTAACCTCGAAACACTGGATGAACCTGTTGTCCGTACAGTATTTCCCTTTATAAATGAACTCTTCCACACCATCCCCCCACCCAAAACAAACTTCTATACACCTGTAAGTTAAGTGAACATGGGAACGTTAAGTACAAAACTACGAGAGAATCCTAACAGATGCAGCCCACAAAAGGCAAACAAAAAATGACAAAAAATAAAAAATTATTATAGCCATATTAAAAAATTATTATAGCCATATAAAAGTGATATTGCATAATGTTAAAGTTCTGAACAGCCCAAATAAAAGACGACTAGCTCTCCAAGCATACAAGTAAGCAAATAGTGACATTATATAACCCCAGAAAAAAATTTTAAAGCATTTTTCCAACTAATATTTTTCAATACAAATTACCTCCAAGTAACCTTGGCCACTGCACCAGTGAAAAAGCGAGGCATAGCCATCTTAATAATCAAACAATTACCCTTTAATACAGAATTGAAGAAAAAAGATAACCGATACGTAATTATGGTGGACTTTCTACAGGGCCTAGCAATGACTATCGCAAATATCTATGCTCCCAACGAAAATAGTTCTACATTCTTTGTAAACTTTGTTGCCTCAATAGCAAAAGGATACAGATGTAACTGTCTGTTCTCTACCACTTGCCGCAGGGCAATCTAATCAGTGCCTATCATGCTGTGAGAATTCTCTAATTTTCACACAAGGTAGCCGTAATGTTACCGTTGTCTGAAAGAGTGCAAAAATTGAAATTTAGCATTATCTGCAATACCGGCCAGAAACAAAAGTCGACGATCGCGAGTTATTGTTTCTTAACAGTCTAATTGCAATGCAAACTGTCACTTACTCCCATTCATGCGCACACGATCTTATATTAC
The DNA here is from genome assembly GCF_040206685.1 of Ascaphus truei. Taxonomy (NCBI): domain Eukaryota; kingdom Metazoa; phylum Chordata; class Amphibia; order Anura; family Ascaphidae; genus Ascaphus; species Ascaphus truei. The sequence goes on from NC_134485.1 coordinate 290,531,044, forward strand.
ACAGATGTTTAGTACTGTATGTACTTTAAGTGTATCTAATTGAAATCTAAAGAGTAATAACGTGAACACACCAAAAAGTATTTTTGAGAATTAAATGTTTTATTTACACATGATAATAAAGTAAAAATGAATAATACAAAAATACAAAGCCTCTTCTTCCAAATGTAAAATGTTCTTTTATTTTTTTTATTATTTCAAAATTTTTATTGGTTTTTCAGAGGGTTGGGTACATCATATCATAACACAACAAGCTGGTACAGAAGTCATTGGGTATTTTTTTGAACAAATTGACAATATTAGAGCTTCCGCATAACCTGTTAGGATCCACGAGTATCAAGCCCGCTCTCCATCCGGAGGGGGGGTGTCTATGGATGTGCACCCATTTCTCCTTTTCAAGAGAAGTAAGGATAGTTAAAAGTGAAAAAGGAAAAAAGAGGGGAGCGAGAGAGAGGGAAAGGGATGGGGGGGGGAAGAGGGGGGGGATGGAGCGGCATAAAAGAGGGACGCCCAGGGCTCGACGTCCACTGAGCTCTAGAACAAAGTTTGAGTAATCTATGGGGGTTTAATCGTATGGCCAAGCTTCCCAGGTTTTGTTGAATTTATCTAGTTGTTTTAATCGAGCTGATAGGAGTTCCATCAGACGGACTTCCCTGATTCTGGTGGGGACCATCTCCTTGTTGGGTGCTCTAGTTTTTTCCATTTTGCCACTATTGAGCGACGGGCTGCCGTTAGTACAAAGGATGTTAATTTTTTGGTCCGAGGAGGGAGGCCTTCTATAGGCTTACCCAACAGAAACATGTTCTTTTATTTTTAATTGAACTGGCTGGCTCTTGGACATCTTGGCCTGTAAAGAAAGAGACAATATTCAATAGTAATACTCACACATACAGTAGTAGTGTGCTGCGCATGCATCTCGCTGTGGAGTCTTGTTGAAATGCATACAGTACTGTAGATTGAATATGTCATCTGAGAAGCACGAGAAATGGCTGCACTTATTTTTCCCTTGATGCAGTCGACAACCGGCAGTTGGACCTGTACTGTATTGTATGCATGTCACAGTATTTCCGTGCATGCTTGTCATTCTGGAACCTGGTTGAAACACATATGCTAGATAATCCTACGTGGTGACTAACAGAATTCAGAAAACATGACACTATAACCATTCATAGACGTTTGCTAAAGCTAGTGGACACGTAAAGAGAGGAACACCCACTATCGAAAGACTACACATATAGTTTGGCACCCCACAAATCATACTAAAGAATGGACTACAAATTCCCAGATGCTTCTCTGATCCATAAAATAAGAAAAGTCAAGTCACTGTAAACTAAATTTCTTGGTCCGATCACACATCAGTTGAAATTAAGATAGAGAATTTAAGCTCTCATACAAAGCACCTTCCCTGGAGATTAAATCAATCACTGTTTAAAATTACAGAGATCTTGACAGAGGTACAGTAAACACAGAGTTACCTCAGTATTTTCAAAAGAAGCAGGACAGTGTCACATCTCAACTACATTATGGGAGGACCAGAGGCAGTTATTACAGGCAAATTAATCAGTATAGCATTTCACAGAAAGTGAATTAGGCTAGATAGGATTAATGTACTAAAAAAACAAAATACAGGAACTAGAGTACAAACATACTGTAAACAAACCTTAAATCTATGCCTAGCGTCAGAGGCAGAGAAGTCTCTGATGTGGACTAAGAGACTTTTATGAGAAGGCAAATAAGGCTGATTCCATGTTGGCAGCTATCTTAAGAAACAGCAAACTGTACAATAAAATACACTCAATAACGCAAAGCACAGAACATGCCACCTCTAACCCTGATCTAATAGCTAATGTGTTGACTGCAACTATACGGCAGAAAAAATACAGACCAAGCTAAACCAAGCCCAGAATTCACATACAAATAGCTAGATGCCTTGGGACTCCTTAGACTACATTTTTGGGGGAAATTCTCACTAGACAAACCAATCTCCAATGTGGAAACTGCAGAAACAATGAAAGCCCTAAAGTCCAAAAGGCCTCAGGTCCAGATGGACTCCCAAACATATACTGTATAATAAAAAATTCCCCAAAGTACAAATCCCCAAATGCAAAAATTATATCATTCAATACTTCAAGGGGATAACTTGCCCCAAAACATGCTTCAAGCAAAAATATCTGTAATCCATAAAGATGGAAGGGACCCCACTAATTGTATAAGCTTTAGGCCAATCTTCCTGATTAATACAGGCATAAAAATCATCTAAAAAATACTAGCAACACGATTGAATTCGTTTTTACCCAAACTGATATATCCGGACCAGGTAGACTTTTTCCCACTAGACAAAGAGGGCCTAATATGAGGAAGGCAATAGACATTATATCACACTCCAAAAAAACAAAAAATATCAATGATGCTTCTAGCACTTGATGCTGAAAAGGTGTTCTATGGAATAGATTGGAGTTATAAGAAAGCTGTTCTAAAGGCATTTGGCATAGGAGGGAGATTCCTCAAAGCAATGCTATCATTATACATGACCCCAAAAGCCAAAGTGGCCTGCCTGGGAACTACATCAGACACAATACATATAAAAGGGAGTACAAGACAGGGATGTCCCCTACCCCTCCTCCTGTTTGCCCTGGCTATTGAGCCCCTAGCAGCTAAGATTATAGCAATAAAAAGATAAGCGGGGTACTATAGCGAAAGAGATGTACAAAATGTCCCTGATCACAGACAACATACACCTTACAATCTGAAGGCCTCTAATCTCTCTATTCAACTTAACTAAGGAGTTGAGCACATTCAAATCAGTGTAAGGATTTCAAATAGATTAAAGCAGAGGAGAGGAACTGAAGATTAATCTCCCCTCGCATACAGTTAAACTAATAACAGTGAATTTCAACTACAGTATAAATAAAAAAGTCAGGAAATGTAATATTTGGGAGTACACCTGACAAACTCATACAATTCCCTGTACCTGGCTAACTACCCAAAACTAATCAAAACAATAAAAAAAGTCATGAGTGTCTGGACAAAATATAAAATCTCATGGATTGGTTGGGTCCAATCAGACAAAAGGAATGTCCTACTTTTGTACCTCTTTTAGACATCACCTGTTCCATTGGTAAATAAATAAATTGTAGAACTTCAAAACAAGATTAAAGAGTAGAGATGGGCAATTTTGGGGGGCAGATATGAATCCACCTTGAATCTTCCAGTTCCTTTGGCCAGGAAATTTCCACAGAGGGGTAAAAAAAAAGAATTAAAAAAAAGGTTTGAAGCAGGGTGTCTCTGGAGCTGACCCTAATTAATTTCAGCTCTGTAGACTCTGTTCTTACTGAGATACATACTTCCGTAGGGGGTGCAGGTAATCTCTGTGCTGTTTAAATGTCCCAGTTATGTGGGCCAATAGGAAGCCATGACCTGGACATTTAAACTGCAGAGAGATACCAGCAGCACCTACAGAGGTGTGTATCTCGGTAAGCAAAGGGTCTCTGGAGCTGAAATTAATTCAAATATATATTTTTGATGCTGTGTGTGAATTCACATTTAAAGGGAATGAATCACATGGTATATCAACCAGTCAGATCACTTGATCTACCATGTGATTGCTTCATTATACCTGAAATTTCATTTTCTGTAAAAAATGACAGGATCACATGTGACTGATCAAATGTGACATCACAGGCCTTATATAAGGCTTGTTGTATTTTATGTAACCATGTTATGGATACATTATATTTGATATATGTATAATGTTTCATATTGTTATTAATGAATCTTATATGTTTTTATTATACTCTGTAACCCATATCTGATGATATAATATAGCTTTAATACAAATCGATTGATGCACTATATATCCTTCTAAGATTGGACATCACATCTTTACCAATACTTATTGTATAATCACTATTGTTGCCACTACAATATAGTGTCTACAATCACAATAAGTATTTTCTAAAACAATATTACTAATTAATTATAGTTGATTGATTTCTGCTGAAGCAGAAGTTATTTCTAATCAGACATGGGTGTAACAAACTACCGCCTGACGAAGCACATGAGTGTGTGAAACGCGTTGTTCTATAGAGTAAACTTGCTGTCCAGTAAAGCTGCCGCTTGGTGAGCTTCAGATCACATGACTTGGGAGTGAGACGTGTCTGACTGCAGCATATGGGTCACGCGAACCCAGAAGTGGCAGAGCAGCACGGAGAAACAGCGGATCCCAGCAAGCGTCAAACTCTGTTCAAAGATCCTCTCTGCCTCTCAGCTCCTTGATTACCAACCAGGCAGCATGGACAGACCTTTTTATGACCCATTGAATTGCAGACACCTTATATGCAAGGCTACACTTGCCTTATTTTGTACTGCATTATACATCTTACCTTCACTTTTGTTGCACTCTGTGTTTGTTTTTGCATGGTTGTCCTGTCCACAGAGCTTGTCTTCAGTGATTTGGTGGGAGTGGGAAGACTCCCACACACAGTAGCTGCAGGAAGGAGAGGTTGTTCTACATTTGAATATTTAGAAAGCACGAGCAAGGGTCATACAGAAACGATTACTTCAACTTATTGCTGCCAAAGGTGGTTCTACAAGCTATTGAACCATAAGGTATACTTAGTTTTTCACACATGGCGTCTCCATTTTGCCTTTATTTTTGTTAAATAAATCATGACACGGTGTAATATGTCATGTGTTGTTGTTCATCTGAGGTTGTATTTATGTAATTTTAAGACCTGCTAAGGAACAGATGATTGATATTATGTCCTGATATGTAAAACCATAGAATTCAAAGAGGCTGTACTTTCTTTTTCACACAACTGTATGTGTGTGTGTGTATATATATATATATATATGTATATATATATATATATATATATATATATATATATATATATATGTGTGTATATATATATATATATATATATATATAAAAAACAAAGACAAAAAGAAGCGCCAGCTCCATGGCATAATATTGTTTGTAAAATTGTCAATTTATAAAAAAGCAGAAAGTGGCCGCCAGGAATTGCACTCACTTAATATAGTGAAAAAGCATTCAAGGGAGACAATCTGTAAACCAGCTGAGACTGTAGGAGGGTAGAAAGCCAGATATTGCTGTAGATATACATAAGCAGTAAATGAGGATACTTATCCGTGGCTGGATAGAAGATGGTAGTCAGTGTAAGCAGGAGGGGTGGTGGTGTTAGGCAGGTAGCTGAAACACCATCGGGTGTAGTAGGAAAATATCCAATTGTCAGCTACTTTACTCCATGTGCCTGACGTGAAATCATAGTCCCAGCATTCAGACCTTAGACCTTCAGACCTTAGAGCACCCAACGCAATTAGAACTCTGTTTTGCCCGGAAGTATCCTCTACCTTTCTTCGTGTGTGCTAGGAAATTGGCAGACATCGACACAGCCTCAACCTGCGTGATGACGTCAGTGCGTCACTATATCACGACGTCCTGACTAGTTTCATCACGTGAGTGACTTTTTCAAAGGAAAGGAAAGTAGCTGCAAGAAAGAGAAGTTGTTCTACATTTGAACATTTAGAAAGCACGAGCGAGGGTCATACACAAAACGATTACTTCAACTTATTGCTGCCAAAGGTGGTTCTACAAGCTATTGAATCATAAGGTATACTTAGTTTTTCACACATGGCTTCTCCATTTTGCCTTTATTTTTGTTAAATAAATCATGACACAGTGTAATATGTCATGTGTTGTTGTTCATCTGAGGTTGTATTTACGTAATTTTAAGACCTGCTAAGGAACAGATGATTGTTATTATGTCCTGATATGTAAAACCATAATTCAAAGAGGCTGTACTTTCTTTTTCACACAACTGTATGTGTGTGTGTGTATGTATATATATATATATATATATATATATATATATATATATATATATATATATATATATATATATATATATATATATATATACAATCAAAAAACAACTGTATGTGTGTGTGTGTATGTATATATATATATATATATATATATATATATATATATATATATACAATCAAAAAATAAATAGATGATACCGTTCTGTGGCTAACGAAATGCTTTTATTTGTGCGAGCTTTCGAGATACACTGATCTCTTCTTCCGGCGATGTTACAATGAATGAAGCAAGCAAAAGCTATACTATAAACAGTGTCTATTGAAATGTTATCTGTGCTGGTCCTTCCCCCGGTGTGGATGTGTTTTATGGCTGGAGGTGTCAAAAGGTTACTGAAAGCAAGGGATGAAAGAGTGTGTATGTGTATCAGTGTGAATTAACATGAATGGAGAGCCCACAGTATATACAGTGCTTTACAAAAGGTGTGTGTGGAGTGGGAGCGGATATAAATGGTGTGGGTGGGTGTGGAAATGTGAGAGTAAGTAGCATAACTGAAAGTGTGTGTGGATACTATGTGGTCCCTATTGGCGTATAGGGATGGAAAAACAAGGAGTATAAGTATGTGTGAGAGACAGCTGTGTGTGCATACATATAGCACAGTATGTACAGACATGGCCTATAGCACTCATGGGAAGAGAGTTCACTTGTGTAAGTAATGACTCATAAAATTTCGATCTCTGTTTAGGCCACTGCTAAGTGTCCCGAACAGTTGCATAAATTTGTATTCATGCAACGGTCTCTCTTTCGGTGTTTTAAGATTACCTTTGAGTATGGCAACCCTCAGATCGTTCATCTTATGGCCAGAGTCAGAGAAATGTTCGCCAACAGGACTGTCTCTTGTTCCGCGTGTGATGCTGTGGCGGTGCAGGTTCATTCTCTTGTTTAGCCCCTTTCATCCCTTGCTTTCAGTAACCTTTTGACACATCCAGCCATAAAACACATCCACACCGGGGGAAGGACCAGCACAGATAACATTCCAATAGACACTGTTTATAGTATAGCTTTTGCTTGCTTCATTCATTGTAACATCGCCGGAAGAAGAGATCAGTGTATCTCGAATGCTCGCACAAATAAAAGCATTTCGTTAGCCACAGAACGGTATCATCTATTTATTTTTTGATTATTGAAGCTCGGCTAACACGGTACTGATACCTCTACATGTATATACATATATATATGTATCCATGCTGTGAAATGGCTGCAGTCATCTCTCCTGCTGACAGTAAGGCCTGGTAAGTTATGGGCATGCCAGCAGTAATTATGGAGGTTTGCCCTCACACCCTGGTGAGGTGCCCTATGTATGGATGGGAGTGGTCACAGGCTCTGACTCCATGGTTAGTGATGTCAGAGTTGTGCCAGCCCCCAGAGGATACATAAGGCACAGCACTGATCAAAAGTTAGTTGTTGCTAAGCTGTTGGAGGATTATGTAATAGCTCCTTCCAGTTCTGGAAGGAGTAAAGAGTGATTCTGTTCTAAGTTGCTGATTATGAGACTGTGACCAGGGACCTGGCACAGGGCAGATATCCCTGCG
>NC_134485.1:290543474-290592644 GCF_040206685.1 Ascaphus truei
CTGTTTTTACTTTGTAATAAAAACGTTTATTTTCTTGATACAATCGAGTGCTCCTTTAAGGTTTCTTTTTTGTATAGTTTTCATAAATATATATATATATATATATATATATATATATATATAAAAAAAAAAAATATATATATATATATATATATATATATATATATATATAGTGCAGAATAAATTAGTTCTTCAGTATTAGGTGATACCTTTTTTATTGGACTAACAATTTATGTCATAGGACAAGCTTTCAAGAGTTCTCCTCTCTTCTTCAGGTCAGCAATACTGAGAAGTGATCACAACCAGATCATTCCATAAATGATTTAAAAATCAAAATCCTCAATGGAATGTTTAAAAGCACCCAAGAACGGAAAACATTTGAACTCAGAATGATAAGACTCTTTGACACCAAAACCAAAGGACTTAATGCGGACATGGTTTTTCTCACACCCTATCAAAATTGTTTGTAATTATCCTGCTTGCCTCAATTCTTATCCACACTTTTTCTCCCCCCCAGCATCCCTTCCCCAGCATCCCTTCCCCTCCCCACCTTTCTTTGACACTGTCCCCTGGCTTCAAACACTTAACACCCTACCTTATCTACAGTAAATATCTGTTTTTTTTTTTTTCCTCTCTCTACATTGTTTTAGCCATTGAATCCTTTGTATATCAGTATTGCTTGACCTGAAGAAGAGAGGAGAACTCTCGAAAGCTTGTCCTATGACATAAATTGTTAGTCCAATAAAATAAAAAGGTTTTATTTTTTAGTCCAAAAATAAACTTCATATCAAATAAAACACAAAAACAGTATAAAATCAAACGACATATTACATGTAGTAGTTCTTTTGTTATATATTTACTTGAATGTCCATGCGGTCTGCAATATGTGGGTATGACAACGAGAGCTATAAAAAGACGTTTGTATGAACATATATACAATATTAAAACCGGTTTAGTTACACACAATGTGTCTAATCATTTTCTTCAGGTGCACAATAGAGATCCAAAAGGTTTGAGATGTGTAGGGATAGAGTGTATTACACCACACTGGAGAGGAGGAAATACATTGAGCCTATTGGGGAGAAGAGAATCCTATTGGATCTATGAGTTACGTACTCTGTCCCCAATGGGCTTAAATGTGGAATTTGATTTGAAGTCCTTTCTGGTGGGTTAAAATCAAAAACATTCATCTAAACAGACATATCATATATAATAGTGTCTAATTCGCTTATGACAATAGGCTCCTCTTACATACAATAAGCACACTATCACTAGTCTAATACATTATATTAGATCACAATATTTGAGTTAATTATTTATTTTTACTATATTATTATATATTTTATTTTTATTTTACTATATTAAGATTATATAGTTTGTTTTTCTTTAAATACACAGATATATGTTGTTAGTTAAATATGTCATTTGTTAATAGTAGATTAGATTTGTTATGTTTAATGTTGTCTGTAACGTGTAACAGCTGTATACAAACAGTAGTAGCTTTTTGCTATATCATTCAATGACCCTTCCATTGCGCATGTGTTTGATTGTATAAGCATTTTCAAGAACAACTTCATTACATTCACTGCGCATGTGCAATCAGCTACAGGTGAAACTATTTACCCAAATTGCGGACTTTGTATTTAAAGGACATTACTGGACTTTCATTTTATATACCCCTGAGGAAGAGAGCAGAGCGCTCTCGAAACGCGTAGGGTGGCGGTTCCAACACCCAGCACATTGGTGTTAGTATCCCCTACACATTGGTGAATCTGTGTGTGCTGCCAACTAACTAATTCCCGTAGCCGACGGCGTGCCGAATCAGCTGTTGCGGTTTACCATCTATTCTGGCGCCCTTCCCGGCGAGCTGCAGGAGTTCCTGCTGACGAGTCACATCCACGAGCAGACGGAGACGCCAGCTAGCAGAGAGCAGCTTACAAACGAGCCGGTGGCGGCCCGCAGCTGACAGCGTGCCCAATCAGCTGTTGCTGTTTTCCATCTACTCGGGCGCCATTCCCGGCGCGCTGCAGGAGTTCCTGCTTGATGAGCTACATCCACGAGCAGACGGAGACGCCAGCTAGCAGAGAGCAGCATACAAACGAGAGGGGATACTCTCTAAATTATCCACTGCCTGCAAACCTATTCCATCTGGTGAGTAGGCATTGCTATCATCATCATTGGTGCTACGGAGTGTTGGAATCATCTATTCATTAATTCATTAATTTTATTTGTTCATTAATATATGTCCATGTGTATTGTGCATTATATTAATTATTAATTGTTATTAAATGTTTTTATTGTCTTAAATCACCCATTCAGTTTTCAGCTGTTACATGTTGTCCTAAATGTTGTTTGTCTAACATTTTAACAGTATTACGCTATGTGTTGTGCTTTTTCTTTGTTTTCAAGCCCATCGTGAGGATCCACATTTCTTCACAGCCAACAGGCTTGGCTTTCATATATCCTTTGATAGTAGTTGATTATATAGGCGCCCACGGAACTATCCCTTGTCAATAAAAAAGGTATCACCTAATACTGAATAACTCATTTATTCTGCACTATCGCAACTGGACTAACATGGCTATTTTCTGCTTTTATATATATATATATATATATATATAGCAACTGTAAATATTCCTGTATATTCATTTGCATGTCTTAGACAGGTCTGCAACCCTGTCTTTCACCATTATCACCCAGCAAACAGCACTTCCACTGCAGCAAGGGATTCTGGGAAATGACATGCAAATGAGCACACAGTGCCACTTTTTATCTCATGCTCACATTACATGAGCAACCCTTAGCCAATGCATGCTGCATATGCTATATATGTATATGTCTCCATCAGATCTTATGTCCCAGACCAAAGGCAGAAAACTTAAGATTTTGGTGCACAGGGGGCTTATTTACAGGGTACAAATCAGGAACAAAACATAACTTTGAGGAGTGCTGAATAATACATCTTAGTCGCTGACTAAATATGGGAGAGCTAAGCTCTTTCCTCACCTTGCAGCCTGTACCTGAGGACAGGCAGCATCTCCACTTGCAGTCTCTCACAGGGCTATCTGTGTACTTTATGTGTGCCTTAAGATTAGCACAGCAGCAGCACAGGAAACTGTCTGCGCTGCCTTTTACATGGTACCTGATTAATTAGTGCTCAGGTAACAGGGAAGGGAACACACCCTTGAAGGTGTTGGGTCCTATGTACCTCCCCTCAAATATATATATATATATATATATATATATATATATATATATATATATATAAAATAAAAAAAATAAAAAAATAAATAGATGATACCGTTCTGTGGCTAACGAAATGCTTTTATTTGTGCGAGCTTTCGAGATACACGAGAAAGCTCGCACAAATAAAAGCATTTCGTTAGCCACAGAACGGTATCATCTATTTATTTTTTTATTTTTTTGATTATTGAAGCTCGGCTAACACGGTACTGATACCTCTACATATATATATATATATATATATATATATATATATATATATATATATATATATATATATATATATATATATATATTGCAGAATAAATGAGTTCTTCAGTATTAGGTGATACCTTTTTTATTGGACTAACAATTTATGTCATAGGACAAGCTTTCGAGAGTTCTCCTCTCTTCTTCAGGTCAAGCAATACTGATATACAAAGGATTCAATGGCTAAAGCAGTGTAGAGAGAGGGGGAAAAAAACAACAGATATTTACTGTAGATAAGTTAGGGTGTTAAGTGTTTGAAGCCAGGGGACAGTGTCAAAGAAAGGTGGGGAAGAAGAGAAAAGAGAGGAGAACTCTCGAAAGCTTGTCCTATGACATAAATTGTTAGTCCAATAAAAAAGGTATCACCTAATACTGAAAACTCATTTATTCTGCACTATCGCAACTGGACTAACACAGCTATTTTCTGCTTTATATATATATATATATATATATATATATATATATATATATTTTTTTTTTTGTGTAGCCCGGGTGGTAAAAAAGTGATTTCACCTCTAAAAACCGTGCTCATGGTCAAGTGAGACCAGGTGCGTAAAACTTGTGACTATAGGCTCCGGAGAGCTGCAAGTCCATGACATGGTCAGTCCTCTTCAGCCACGAGGGCCAGAAAAAGTCCTGATGTTACACCGACGTCGTCATCCGAAGAATCCGACGTCCATCCTGTTCCCTCCTAGTGCAGCAAACGCCGCAGGAGGGTCCAAGTCTTTAGGGCTTTCGGCTCACACCTACTCGCCCACCGCAGTCTTCTCCCGAGGGAATGGCGACCACCGACCAGCACACAGTCTTGCATTCTCCGAAGAAAATTAGGTGACTGATAACCCAAAAATAAAAAAACACAATCCATGGTGCGAGTGCTCCAGTGCGCTGTGCAATGCAGTGCAGGAAGTGCTCAAACGAAACAACAAAAAAATGTGCACAAGTGCACGCCAGACCCGGAAGCCTGGCGGGTAAAAAAAATAATGGCGAACCCCTCAGCAATAAGGGGTGCCAGTGCAGAAAATGTAGGGGTGTGCAATTATATATATATACCACACTTATTAAGGTTATGGTGGGTAAAAAAAGTGACAAAAACCCTCCACAGTAAAGCATATAGCAACTGTAAATATTACTGTATATTCATTCATTTGCATGTCTTAGACAGGTCTGCAGGGTTGCAGACCTGTCTAAGACATCCCCCCTATTGGAGGTAAGTATGTCGTGAAGCATAGGGCCCCCAGAGCTGAAATTAATCCAATTAAAAAAAAAAATAAAAAAAATATTAATAATAAGGAATTTGGAATCAAAGTGAGAACAAAATTGTATATACATACCTAACAGTTGGAGAGCGCGGTTGGTCTGTCTCTCACACAGACTCTCACTCTCTCAAACACGCTCACACAGACACGCTCACGCAGACACGCTCGCGCAGACTCTCGCTCTCTCAGACACGCTCACGCAGACTCTCGCTCTCTCAGACACGCTCACACTCACTCTCTCACACACTCTCTCATACACTCTCTCCCACACTCTCTCTCACACACTAACACACACTCTCACACACTCTCTCTCTCTCTCTCTCTCTCTCACACACACGTACTCTCTCTCTCTCACACACACTCTCTCTCTCACACACACTCTCTCTCTCACACACTCTCACACACTCTCTCAAAAAAAATCCTGGCAGTGTGCCAACATGCTGCCTGGCGCATTGCTAGCGCGCTAAATCCTGTCACCCCATGGTGACCGGGCGACAGGATTTATCAAGGTGCACGGCCACACAGGGGGCTCAGGCCCCCTGACTACAGGGCCCGGGATGCCAGTAGCCCCTGCCGTCAACAGAAATCATGGGGACTGGGACAAACATTTTAAGCAGCCCCCCCCGTGTCAGCGGTATTGCCCGCCCCCCCCATTTCACACCTCACGAGCCCCCATCCCATGTATTTCTCTCCTTTCTGTCTCACCCTCCCGCCTCGCATGTATTTCTCTCCCCTGCTTATCACTCTTACTCCCTCTTTTCCTCACACACCCCCTCTCTCCTCTCCCTACGTCAATTACCCCACGCTCACTCATTCCGTCTTCCCCCCCACAATTCCCCCCACAAGATATATACCAAAACACTTCCCACCCCCGAATACATACAAAAAAATTCCTACCCCCCAAATATATAACCCCCCCCCCCCCCCAAATGCATACAAAAAAACGACCTAATTTATATATATATATATATATATATGCAAATACAACTGTATGCTCATCTGCATGTCTTAGGCAGGTCTGCAACCCCGCCTTTCCCCATTATCACCCAGCATACAGCACTTCCACTGCAGCAAGGGATTCTGGGAAATGACATGCAAATGAGCACACAGTGTCACTTTTTGCCTCAAAAACCATTTTTAACATGGTTCCCTATAGGCTTAAGCTTGCTGCATGGTCACAGCTTTGAGCACAGCCAGGGTTAAGGTGCATACCCAGAAAACCACCCACAGACAGCTGTTTCGACCTTGATGGGTCTCATGAGTGTGGGGTTGATTTCAACTGGATATGCATAAGAGGCTATGGGATAGGCTATACCATAATACTGAGTTAAGTTATGGTGAGTAAAAAAAGTGACAAAAACCCTCCACAGGAAAGCAAATATGCAAATACAACTGTATGCTCATCTGCATGTCTTAGGCAGGTCTGCAACCCCGCCTTTCCCCATTATCACCCAGCATACAGCACTTCCACTGCAGCAAGGGATTCTGGGAAATGACATGCAAATGAGCACACAGTGTCACTTTTTGCCTCAAAAACCATTTTTAACATGGTTCCCTATAGGCTTAAGCTTGCTGCATGGTCACAGCTTTGAGCACAGCCAGGGTTAAGGTGCATACCCAGAAAACCACCCACAGACAGCTGTTTTTGTTTTTTTTTAACTTTTTTATTCAACACATTTTTTTAAGTTTACAGACTTTCTTGGAAACCAAATAAACACACCATAATGACAACAGCCACATAACATTATCAAAACACCAAACCATAACATATCTACATTTTCTTCTCCTTCCTTTCCCCACGGAATACTACTTTTCAAACACAAATACACACACTTTCATCCCATTCAGGCCATTCTTCCTTCCCAGCCATCCCTCCCTTCCATACATTTCCGTATGCTTTTCCCCCACGGCGCCCGCCGTGGAGGGGAGCACCGGCCCACCTCTTCTCTCCGGTAACTCCACGTAAAAGGACCCAGACAGTACTCTAGTACTTCTAAAAACCTAGAACTTCTCATAAATACGCTCTTTCCCTTTCCGTAAAAGCAAACGCATTCGCTCACTTCCATCCCCACTCACACATCTCAAAGCAGTAGCTTCTAACACTTTTTCTATAACCTCCTCAATTATCATCCCCAAGGATATTTCACATAAACTTGCGATGTACATACCCCTTTTGCCTTACGATCTGGCAAAAACATACTTCATATTCACACAAGTTACACTAGTTGACTCTTTTAACACTTAACCATCTTGTTCCAACTATTCACTTTCCACAATGCATCACTTTCCATTTTCCCCAACCTTTTCTGATCCAACAAGTAGTATGTATACATTTTACTTAAAATAATTCTAGTACATGCTTTCACATCTAACAATTCATTATTGAATATCATCATACTTCTCACCATCCACACAACCTCTTTTACACAATTTATTATTTTCCATAGTACCCAACCTTTTCCCCCTTTTAACTCACTTAACCCATAAAGCATCATATTGAACTCCAACATATGGATTCCTCCTAGATCTCTAATTAGCTTTGCTAGTTTTCTCCACACAGCCCTAACAAAAGAACAGTTCCAATATAAATGTACTATGTCTTCTACGCCACCACATCCTTCCCTTGGACACCTATCCGACACTGTCATACGTCGTCTTTTTTGAAAGACTCGGACTGGCAGACAATTGTGCACAGCCATCCAAGCAATATCTTTTTGAATATTAGATAGACCCTTGAAATCTATGTTCTTCCACATAAGTTTTAGTTGAGAAATATTCAGATTCCCACAGCATTCATAACTGTCTCTCCCCAGAATCACAGCCCTTATTTTCCTGTGATCTTCCCATAAGCACTTTTCTACATCCCTTAAATGAAAACCTTTTATGAAATGTTCGATGACCCTATAGTTATCTGGGGTCACAAAACAGAGTGGCCTCATCAAATCTGTTCTGTAAAGTCCCAGCCTCCTTAACATACCCCCAGCCGCATACCTTGCTAAACAGGCCGCCTTTGTATCTTCACTCTGAATTCTCTTTATACAAAGTTGAGCATACTTTGCTCCCAGGATAACCTCTTTCCTGGGGGCCCCTTTTCCACCTTTCCCTTTTTCCTTCCATACGATTTCTCTATTTAATCTCTCATTTTTTGACCCCCACAGGAATATAAACAAAAAATGAGTAATTCTCCTGATCCACTTTGCCGCAGGGGGAAACACCAGCCCTATATGCAGTAAAATTGGCACCAACACCGCTTTTGTTACCAAAATCTTCCCTTCCATAGAAAGCTTTCTTAGGGTCCAAAAATTAATTTTTTCCTTTATTCTTTCCCCAACCTTTACCCAATTTATCTCCCCTGTAAAGTCCTCATCGAAATAAACCCCTAACAGCCTTAACTGTTCCCCTTCCACCGGGATCCCACATTTTTCCAACTCATGCCAAGCCCCAAAGGCCTTACAGGCACTTTTCCCCCAATTCACTCTCAGCCCTGAAGCGTGACAAAAAGTATCAATATGTAACTGCGCTCTATGAAGAGCCCCCTGAGTAGTGCACACCAGGGTTAGGTCGTCCATGTATCCTAGGACTTTAATGTTTCTTCCCCCACTCCCTGGGATTTCAACCCCTCTCACCACCTTGTCCGCTCTAATAATCTGCAACAAAGGCTCTATAGCGCAAATAAACGCCAGCGGGGCCAGGGGACACCCCTGCCTTACCCCTGATTTCACCCAAATTCTCTCAGTAAAACAGCCATTTACTAAAACTCTACTGTTAATTCCTTTATATAAACTTCCTATCCACCTAACGATTTCCATTGGTATTCCTAACTTTCCCAGGACTTTAAACAAAAAGGCATGAGACAAAAGGTCATAAGCCTTCTCAAAATCAATATTTGCAATAACTAGCGGCTGTTTCCGTTCCAAACAATACCAAATTAAATCTCTCAGGAGAATTAAATTCCCTACCATCTGTGTCCCTGGTACACCACACACCTGCTCTTCTTCCACCAATTTGCATAAAAAAGGCTTCAGTCTTTGCATTATCACTTTTGCCACAATTTTATAATCTGAATTCAGCAGGGTTATGGGACGCCAGTTTTTAAGATCTCTTTTGTCCCCCTTTTTTTTGAATATTAGTGCAATTATACCTTCTTTGAAGGATTCCGGTGTTTCTCTTAACTTCAAAATTGTGATGCATAACTTAAATACCTCTTCTCCAATTATGTCCCACATATAGGAGTAAAACTCATGTGGTAACCCATCCTTGCCCGGTGATTTCCCTTTCCTTCCATTCCTTATTACCTCATTTAATTCTTCACTGTTTAAATCTCTCACCAAGAAATCCTGGTCATCTTTACTTAACTTTTTCTCAATTTTTTCCACTAGATCTTTTTCTAAGGACATATCACAATCCTTTTCCTCATATAACTTGGAATAAAACTTCTCACAAACTTTCAGTACTTTTCCCGTTTCCTTTACCTCTGCCCCCTCTTCATTCAGCACAGGAATTGGACTTGACTTCCCTGTAAACGCTTTTTTAAAGAAAAAAGAGGTGCATTTTTCATTCTTTTCAACCGCTTCCACTCTTGCTGCATGAATTATCCTTCTACCTCTTTTTTCCAATAATTCCTCAGACTCCATCCTAACCCTCTTAATATCTCCCTCCACATCCACTCCCATCTCTTTTAACCTGAGGAGAAACTGTTTTCTCAGGATCACCCTCCTGCAATCTTCCTCCTGTTCTTTTGCTAACTCCTTACCTTTCCTAATAAAAAACTTTTTTGTTTCAATTTTTACCCACTCCCACTATTCCAATATTCCCTTGTGTTCCCCCATTCTCCTCTTTAGATTAGCATACATTTTTCCATAATGATACTTGATCCCAGGTTTTTCTAATAGTGAAACATTAAGTTTCCAGTATCCTCTTCCATACTTTTCCACTCCCTCTACTTCTATTTTACATAACACACATGCATGGTCAGAGAAAAGTACTCTTAACCCCTTCCAGCTCTCCACCTGCAACCCTTCAGAAATAAAAATATGGTCGATTCTTGACTTAACCCCTCTACTCTCACAAAACCAAGTGAATTCCCTTCTTCCTTTCCCCCATACTTGAAAAGTATCCCTAAACAAAAAATCACCCATAATTGTTTTCAACAGTACCCCAGTATTGTCGGGCTTACTCCTGTCTGCACCCCCTACCCTATCCCCCTCCCTAATTATACAATTAAAGTCTCCTAACACAAAAGTTTTCATCCTTCCTGGTAAAAACAACCTAAGTTTCTCAAACAGCAACCTCCTTTGTTTCTCCTTTGGAGCTGCATATATATTAAATATTCTGAAACATTCCCCCTTCCACTTAAACAAAACAAAAAATAACCTTCCCGGTTCAATTACCTCACATTTGCATATTTTGTACTCTTTCCCCTTAAATAATATCCCAATCCCACTGTTTCTGCTCTCTAGGCAGCATGACCACGCAGATTCCCCCCATACCCACTCTTCTTCTTTTGGGGTTCAGTGATTGTACATTCTTGCAAGCAAATAATATCCCATCTTTCTTTAGCCAGTAAGTCAAATATTCTCACTCTTCTTGTCCGCTTCCTTAGGCTTCGTACATTTAACGATGCCAGTGTCAGAGTAATTTCCTCTTATACTAGCGAGACATGAAAAAGGCACAATTCCGGGTAACAATTATCAAAATATACTTAGCTCTGTCCAGCACCTTCCTCCAGGGGGAACCCCTGAGACGGAAAACCATGCCCCATCTCCTCTGCCGCATTTTCATCCGTATAGGAAAGACTCTGCCCTCCTGGTGAACCCTGTCCATCCACCAGGCCCGTCAAAGGATATGCGGGGGAGCTCAAGGGGCTACCATCAAAACCACCACCCCCCTCAACCTCCCCCGAACCAAGTAAACCACTGGTCTTCTCATCCTCTTCTCCTCCCAGGCACTTTGCTTTTGAAGGAGCAGGATTTTCTTCCTCCATCTTCCTCTTCGGCGGGCGTTCTCCTCCTTCCAATATAACCCTACTTTCTTCTGTAAGTTGCTGGTTAAGGTCTTCCACTTCGGAACATATAGCCTCAAAACCGGGGGCCCCCTCGCCTTCTCCTTGCATCAGGTCAGGCTCCTCCCCCTCTCCTGTGTCAAGCTCCACCTCCTCCACTGTTGATTCTCCCCATGTCGGGCCCTCGTTATGGAGAGCATTCTCAGCTGAAACTACGGGCGTTTCCTTCATACACTCAACTCCATGCTCTTTGTCAAAAGCGGATTCTTCTGCAACCCAGCCGTCAGTGCGCTCACACACTTCCAAAACATTTGCAGCCTGGGCATAAGTTTTTTTCCGCTCACATTGTCTGGCTCTGTGCCCTGTGTCCCCGCACAAATCACAGCAGGTTGGCTCCTTGCAATCAGAAGCATAGTGGCCTTCTTTTTTGCATTTTCGGCACATTTTTACATTGTTTTTTTCACAGCCCTCCTGTGTATGCCCAAAGTTAAAGCATTTCCTGCAATATTTTGGCTGCTCACGGTAAAACAGAAAACCCAGATTATCTCCAATACTAAAGGTTCCTGGAGGGTGCCTGACTCCCCCAATTGCGTCTTTGCATTGTTTTAACTTACACCAATACTTCATTCTACCATTATAAATGCCAAAGCGGTTCGACTGTCTCACGCCTCCTTTTACAGATTCGCAATACCTTGACAGGAACATTTTAACATAGTCTTCCGGTACATAAGGATTGTACATATGCACAATTATGGGGATTTATCCCTGCGCAAAGCACGGTAAAAGCTCATTACCTTTCATGCAGTCCATATCCTGGGCCTTTCTGGCTTCTTCCATACACATTAAGCATTCCTGGTCCGTCTGGAGGGTAACATCATAGAAACCTTGCTTCTGGAACTCCTGGATACAATAAACACGGTCATGTGTTACTTTTAACGTGTCCTGTAATATGATCGGCACCAACTCCTCCAGACTCAGGCCTCTACGTCCATTCTTCACTTTGAATCTTATGGTATTCATGATGTATGGCAACTTATTCGTCATCTTCCTTCATCTTAAGGTCTTTCACCCGAAAACAAAGATACTCTCACGGCTCCGCCTCCCAAGCCCTAGGCTTGGGCTTTCTCCAGCGGCGCCCCCTGCAGGCTCATGGCTTAAAACTCCCCTGCCAGGTAAACCCACAGACAGCTGTTTCGACCTTGATGGGTCTCATCAGTGTGGGGTTGATTTTAACTGGATATGCATAAGAGGCTATGGGATAGGCTATACCATAATACTGAGTTAAGTTATGGTGAGTAAAAAAAGAGACAAAAACCCTCCACAGGAAAGCAAATAGGCAAATACAACTGTATGCTCATCTGCATGTCTTAGGCAGGTCTGCAACCCCGCCTTTCCCCATTCTCACCCAGCATACAGCACTTCCACTGCAGCAAGGGATTCTGGGAAATGACATGCAAATGAGCACACAGTGTCACTTTTTGCCTCAAAAACCATTTTTAACATGGTTCCCTATAGGCTTAAGCTTGCTGCATGGTCACAGCTTTGAGCACAGCTAGTGTTAAGGTGCATACCCAGAAAACCACCCACAGACAGCTGTTTCGACCTTGATGGGTCTCATCAGTGTGGGGTTGATTTTAACTGGATATGCATAAGAGGCTATGGGATAGGCTAAAACATAATACTGAGTTAAGTTATGGTGAGTAAAAAAAGAGACAAAAACCCTCCACAGGAAAGCAAATATGCAAATACAACTGTATGCTCATCTGCATGTCTTAGGCAGGTCTGCAACCCCGCCTTTCCCCATTCTCACCCAGCATACAGCACTTCCACTGCAGCAAGGGATTCTGGGAAATGACATGCAAATGAGCACACAGTGTCACTTTTTGCCTCAAAAACCATTTTTAACATGGTTCCCTATAGGCTTAAGCTTGCTGCATGGTCACAGCTTTGAGCACAGCTAGGGTTAAGGTGCATACCCAGAAAACCACCCACAGACAGCTGTTTCGACCTTGATGGGTCTCATCAGTGTGGGGTTGATTTTAACTGGATATGCATAAGAGGCTATGGGATAGGCTATACCATATATACCCTGGCTGTGCTCAAAGCTGTGACCATCTTCAGTGAAGATGATTGGAAAGATTGGAAAGATTGGAAAGTAGAAGCGACGACGTTCAATGGACTTGCTGGACTTCTATTTTGCGGGTTTTGCATATAATTAGCTTTGAGGATACACATTAACCTCAGGGAATAGAACATCCATTCTGATTTTTGGTAACATCATGTTATGAGCCCTGATTTAAACAGAGCTTTGTGTATGTAGCCCTTGATGGGTAAAATACAACATAATACACTTTGAATAACCTTGTTATGCCATGCTAAAGCTACTCCAACAATATGACTGCTGTCTTTTACAGAAAACTATGGCATTTTACTGAAAACAGGGTATTAGCTGAACGTGCAGTGTGAATACAAGCTTGTGTGTACGCATTGCCCTATTTCTACATTCAGTTGGAAGAAAGTTTCTCTTACATTTGATGCAAATTGATAGCCGTACATATTTATGCCGCCTCAGACCTGGAAAAAAATGTTATCACATATATGAGAGATGTGCATGACATCTCATTATAATCTGTGCATCAATTAGCTCCTCCCTAACTCCTCTTATTGACACTTTCCAAATTGCAAGTAGAAGCATATGGCACAAAATTTGTAGCAAAAACCTTGATGCATTTGATGCAAAAAAATAGCAAGATGAAAATGACAATTTGCATACATTTTGCTCCAAATTTGCCTCGATACATCCCCCCAAACATGTTTTCTAAAATCTTGTATATATTTTGCTGGTTCATTGAAATGTTCATAACTGTTATAGGGTTTGTATGTATGGAAACAAGGATTATATAGCAAATATGTTTATTTATAAATAATACAATAACTTGTGTTTATTCAGTTACAGTATATAACTTTAACAGTTGCCAGCAATTCTTTAGACATATTTATGTTCAAGAAAGTTTATATGGTAAACCTTTTTTTTGTAAATCATACGATTAAATATTAAAATTAATCCCAAAGGGATAAAAAAGCAAATCCCTGAACCCAAATCTGTTTGTGGATTGTATACCGTATATTAATTAGATATACACAAGGCTGAGTGTGGAGGCAGATAAATAAACAAATGACTCTGTAGTGAGGTCTTTCTGCATAGAAATCATATCTTACTTCTGCAAGCAAAAGCTCCATAAATCGATTTGCTCTTTCACATCACAAGACAAACAGTGATGCAAGTCAGCAGTTCCTTTGTCAAAGTCACACAGATAGCTGTTCTTTACAAATGCATCCTTACAGAGCGTGGATTCAACCATTTGATGATTAGCATTATTGGCAGCTCTTCAAAGAAGATTCATCAAGTGATTTGCAATTGGACTGGTTACCATTCTTTTTTTTTTTTTATGTTATTCCCTAAAATCGAGCTCAAATTGATTGATATTTGAAATTTTGACTTGAAGGACAAAGGAGACTAAAAGAGAGTTTAAAAAAATGTAATTAGTTAAAAAGGTCCTTGTGCACTGTTTATAAAATCATTCCCACTGGATTACATCAGAAAAGTTTGAAATGGAAATTGTTTTAGGGAAATTTTGCTACTAATTCACATTGGTTATTGACTAATTACTTAAAAAGCATGAAGACACCAAAAAAGAAATAATCTAATAAAATGTACATATTGAAAAACAGTAATGTAAGAAGACAAGTTAAAAAACGATTTCATACCCAGTTTCATGCTTCTCCAGACCGTAGCATTGTTACTCTAGATTTTCTTGTAATTTCTATCTTGTTTTAATTTAATTGGAAAATAAGCATATGTTACAGGTTACAGAAAACAACACAGACAAAACGTTTTATGAACATTGCAAGAAAAAAGCAGTAAAAAATTATTATCAATTTGTGAAACTGCATTTTGCAATAGTTAAAAGCAAAGCTTTTTATTACAACTAGAGACTAAGGGGATTATTCTATAAACTTCGATAGCTAACTCATCGAGTTTTTTGAGCACTTCCCGAATTATTTGGTAAGGTAGCTATTCAGAAAGCTCAGATGACCTGCCAAACTCGTTCGAGAAGTGCATCTTCCCGAGCGGTAGCAACGCGGCCCAAACACATTGAGCGGGAGCTCAAAAGGAGCTTCAACTAGTGTTTTTTTTTTATAAAATCACCCTATTCAAGTAGCTACGAGGATCTCATTGAGGCTCTCAGTAATCAGGCAACTCGCAAATTTCATCTCGCCACCACAAGGCTGACGAGATGGGATTTGAGAGTAGAACTTAGAATTATTATTATTTTTTTTTATTGCATCGGATTGAAGCTGGGAGTCTCCAGAGCTGAAACACATTAATACCAGCTCCAGAGACCCCCAGCTACAATTCTATGTAATCAAATACATTTACAGGCAGCTAACCGCTAAGGCAATGAATGGGGTTAAACACCAGTGCACAGTTTATTGGGGGTAGCGGGGGTGGGTGAAGTTGATATTTGGTCCGTGGTGGGTGTTTAGGGCTTGCGGTGGGTTATCAGGAGGGGTTAACCCCTTCATTGCCGTAGCGGAAGTAAACGCTAAGGTAATTAAGGGGTTAAACCTCTCCCACTACAAAACCGGTAGCCATAAACACCCACTATGGGCCAAATACTACCATTAAAACCCCCGCTACCCACAATAAACATTAAAACCCAATACTAGCCAATACACCCATTGATCGCCATTGCGGTTACCTATGCCCTCAATGGGATCAAAGATAACCCAAATGGAAATGAATGGGCACCCTCTCTACCCCCAATAACCCCCCTCAACATATACAGTACAGTAATGGGCGCAATAGCTATTATCCATATCTGGATAATAGCTCATTTTCCAATGAAAAATAAAACATTATCCAGCCAGCATAAAGTACATAAACGTTCTTCTTACCCCTGCCATGACGAAGGCCATCCTCATCACCATTCTCTGCGTCCATGCACTCCGTGGGCTGCAACTGTACAATCAAAAAACATACTAATGGCCAATAACTCCTTAATCAACTTAGCGATTAGTAACCGCTATAGAAATTAAGGGGTTAACCTCCTTCCCCCACTACTCACCCAGGACGCTTAACCACCATCCCCGGGGCAACTACCCCCACCCTCTACCCATTGATTGGCACAGTGGTACACCATACCCATATAATATGGGCATGATTTGCCTTTATGGCAGTCAATGGGCAACCTAAAACAATAAGCACCAAAAATACAAAGCAATAAACAAAAAAACAAGCACCAAAAATCCATAACAATTAAATAAAAACAAGCATTTGCCAAACAAATGCATTGCTTATCACTCTATGCATCTATAGCCCGAAAGGGGCATAGATAAACACATTGGTGCTTGTTTTTTTTTGCTTTGTATTTTTGGTGCTTGGTTTTTTTTTAGTTGGCCCATTGACTGCCATAGTGGCAAATCATGCCCATAATAAATGGGCATGGTGTAACACTGTGCTAATCAATGGGTAGAGGGTGGGCACAGTTGCCCCAGGGAGGGTGGTAATGCATCCCGGGTGGGTAGTGGGGGAGGAGGGTAACCCCTTAATTATTATAGCGGTTACTAGCCACTAAGGTGATTAAGGGGTTAGTGGCCATTAGTTTGTATTGTATTGTTATGTTGCTGCCACTGAGGGCAGGGAGGAAGACGAGGAGGATGTCCTTCATCCTGGCAGGATGAAGGATTAATTAATTTACTTTATGCTGGCTGGATAATGTTTTTTTTTTAATGGGCAAATTAGCTATTATCCAGATCTGGATAATAGTAATTTTGCCCATTATTGTATTGTATGTGTTTAGGTGGGTTGTTGGGAGTAGAGGAGGTGGGTAATAGGGTTGTTGTATTTTAATGTTTCTTGGGGGTAGAGGGATTGGGTGAAGGGGGTACTTGCCCTGAGGGTGGGTGGTTAGGCCTCTCGGGAGGGTAGCGGGAGTAGTTAACCACTTCATTACCATAGCGGTTAACACTGCTATGGTAGTAAAGGGGTTAACTCATCCTGCAAACTTCCCGGAAGGCCTAACCACCCACCCTGGGGCAACAACCCCCTTTATTCACCCCCTGTACACACAACAAACCGGGCACTCAGGTTTAACCCTTTCATTGCCTTAGCGGATAGCCACTAAGGTAATTAAGCTGTTTTTATTTACATTGTAATAGTAGTGTACAGGAGCAAGGGGTCTCCGGAGCTGAACCGCATTGATTTCAGCCTTGGAGACCCCCTGCTTGCCGATTTACAGGTCCTGGTATGGGGTGCCAGTTTCCCCCTGCAATGTTTCAATCTCCCGCGTCACATGACCTGGACATTTGAAAACATAGGAGATACTATCCCATACTGGGGCCTGTAACTCGGGAAGCAGGGGGTCCACGGACCAGAAATGAATTCAGTTCAGCTCTGGAAACCCCCTGCACTCGTACTCTAGTATTCAAATTTAAATAAAAAGCCTGTGAGAGCTGTGCAGGGAGAGGCGTCTCTCTCTTTGCAGCTCTCTATGAAGCTCTTACAGACTGCGGCCAGATCGTACGAGGGAGAACTTTGAGAGAGGCTGAGATACCATCGCTGCTGTCCCGAGCAGTATTGGCATTTTCAAACCTCACGGTTTGAGACTTGTGGAAATGGTTTCAGATTCCTTCAGTATACCGTTCGGTGGGAACATGCCAAACCGTTCGAGATGGCAGCAAAGTTATCGAAGCTACTAGGATATGCCCCTAAATCCCATATGCTGTAAGGTGGGATAGCACATCCTCTGCACCATCACATTTTACAGACTAAGGGCCTAATGGTCTGAGAAAATTAGATTTTTTGCAAATTTTGGGCAATTTGCAAATATATTTAAAATTTCCCTTAAAAAAATACCCACACTCAAAAGCATTGAGTGCCATTTTCAGTAAGTGCTGCTTTCTCCTAAACAATTTCCAGCACCAGCAAAAAATCGTACAGCCTATTCCCTTGAACCATAATGTGTCTTCTGGCATACAGTAGCACCACACAGTAAATACCCTAAGTAAGTCAAACCCTAATTTTACCCAAAAAGTTGCAGAAATGCACCCATTTACTAGAACATTATCAAGCATGCCGAGAATAAAAGCGCATTGTTTCAGTTACAATTGTCTAATTTACTAATTTAATGTCTTTTGTGGAAAATCGCAGATGGAGCTGAGAATTGAATGAGCAGAGGTTACTTAGGAGTATATAACATAAGATTTATATAAGATAAATTGTTTCATTGAATTTTACATAAATAACCATTGCATTATGAGTGAGTGAAACAATTCTTAAAATACATATTAAACATATTAAACTAAATAGACAATGAGGTAGGATAATTTAAATACTTACCAAAATTAATCATCTGACAGTTTCCTTTTTACATTATGCACTGAGAAATATATAGAAATGTACTATGAATGCTTATAAGCAAGTAAACAATATGGTTATGCTAATAACATTGTTAATGTCTAATGGAAGTCTTGATTGATGCAACTCTTTGCATTAAAGATATTAGTATCCTACTGTAAATCCATAATATTTATGATGCAATAACTCAACTAAGCCATGACAAAGCAAACAAACACACAGAAAGATATATATTGAAATGCTGTGGCTGGACCATAAGAGAGCTGTGCATAAACAAATGCCCACAAACCTCAATGAACTGAAGCAACGTTGTAAAGAAGAGTGGGCCAAAATTCCTCCACAATGATGTGAGAGACTGATAAAGTCATACAGAAAACGATTACTTCAAGTTATTGCTGCTAAAGGTGGTTCTGCAAGCTATTGAATCATAAGGTATACTTAGTTTTTCACACATTGCTTCTCCATTTTGGCTTTATTTTTGTTAAATAAATCATGACACGGTGTAATATGTCATGTGTTGTTGTTCATCTGAGGTTGTATTTACCTAATTTTAAGACCTGCTAAGGAACAGATGATTGTTATTATGTCCTGATATGTAAAACCATAGAATTCAAAGAGGGTGTACTTTTTTTTTCACACAACTGTATACATATATAACCCTCTTTCCCCCTAGGGTAAAGAGTCTACGGGTGCTGGCTTTACCTGTTGGCTCACAGAGATCCCAAACCTCCGCCACGGGGAGCCCGGGCTGATATAACAATACAACTTGGTACAGTGCCTCCACCTGGGAGGGATCCCAGCATAGTGGGAGGAGCCCCTCACAGGAACCACAATACTGATATCCACACACAGTATATGATAATAATAACCTTTAGTAGAGAAAATGTAAATAGGCAGTGCTACGCGGATTATTATACTACTGGTTACAGCTACCCCTTCAGACTCGCAGGGCCTGATCCCACCACTGTGTAACCCACACCGTGTCCACATTACCTGATGGGCCCTCGGGCACCCAACCACCCTGGTGTCCATGAGAATACCAACCCCATCCTTATATGTGGTCAGCGCTGCCACTATGGTGTGTGTGAACTTTGTTGGTGCACTTAAAGATATAGGTACCTGCTGGGTGCTCCAGCACCCAGGTCGCTGATTGGTAGCTGCACAGGATCCGCCGATCCAGCGATGCTTCTGTGGTGGGTCCTCCTCCGCATTGGTGGTATCCAGCTGGAGTGTCCCACTTCCAGACAGTCTTGGTATCTTGCCAAGTGATCTGAGCCCAGACCACTCTTCACAGGCTCTGCAGCTGTGTCCCTGCTTCTAATCAGCTAAAGGGGCTGTGTCCCTACCCAAGGGGCCAGTCAATGTAGCTGCCACAATACTGATATGGGTGTCGGGCCTAGATGGGGCCTATTGGTGAGTCTCTGGCCTAGGGCAAGGGCCACAGATGCCCTGCACATACACCTCCCCTACCTGTGTCTTGCCATGCGCAGCATGTGACATCCTTTCCTGAGGCTCATGGGACATGTAGTCCCTGTCTATGAGTCTTTCCCTATTGGCTACTGCTTTATGCTTCTCCTGCGCATGCACGAAGCTTTACCAGGACCGCCACACTCAGGGCAAATCTGCGCATGCACAAAATGGCAGCTCCCTGCACTTGTAGCCTCCGCGGGACTATGGCTACCTGATCGCCACTCCGGAGCATCGGCACTACCTCAGGTCCCTCCCCGCACTCACCAATGCGCGTGCACACTACCGCCAACAGCCGCGCGCCTCCGCAACACTCCCGCACCACCGCGCAGAGGTAAGGGGGTCAGAAGAACCCAGAGGGAGACCTGGCCACATACATACTGTACATATATATATATATATATATATATATCAACTGTAAATATTACTATATGTTCATTTGCATGTCTTAGACAGATCTGCAACCCTATCTTTGCAGACCTGTCTAAGACATGCAAATGAACATATAGTAATATTTACAGTTGCTTTATGCTTTACTGTGGAGGGTTTTTGTCACTTTTTTTACCCACCATTACCTTAATAATTGTGGTATATATATATATATATATATAGATATATATATATATATATATCTATATATATATATATATATATATATATAGAGAGAGAGAGAGAGAGAGAGAGAGAGAGAGAGAGAGATAGATAGAGAGAGAGAGAGAGAGAGAGAGAGAGAGAGAGAGAGAGAGAGAGAGAGAGAGAGAGAGAGAGAGAGAGAGAGAGAGAGAGAGAGAATGATATGTAGATGAAAGAAGAGCTCACCACAAAATGTACAAGTTCAACTCGATTAAAATAGATTTAATAAAGACCCCCAAATGGCAATTTGGGGTATAAAACAAAAAACACATAAAAACAATAGATGACCTCTGCCAATGGAATCCAAAGTGTGTATGTACAAAAGTGCCCTATATGCAGAAGGATAAGTCTGTCACAAGGTCTGGGGGGTGGAAATGCCCAAAAGAGACCCAATGATGTGTTAAAGTTCAGTATATACTCAGGGTCAGTGTTCGACAAATAATGATAACCACTCGCCCGTGGTGAGTGGTTTAGGCCGCTGGCGAGCCGTGCTGCGGCTCTATGAATTCCCCTGCTCGTGCCAATTTTTTTTTTAAATAAATAAATAATCCCCCTCCCTGATTGGGTTAACGTGGGGAAGAGGGGCACGGGGGAAGAGCCCCTTCCCCTGATCTCCTCCCCCTCCTGATCTCCTCCTCCTGATCTCCTCCCGTGAGTCAGGGGGGGCCCGGCCGGGCGCCTGTTAATTACTTTTTAAAAAAAAGTTTTAAAAAAATGGCGGCGATTCCCGTGGTCCCGGCGCGCATGCACAGGGCAAGCAGGGTGTCCTGCCCTCTGCGCTGCCTGTGGGCCCGCTGCCTGTTCCCCCCAGCAACCCAGAATCCCCCCGCTCCCCACGTGGGACAGAGGGGGAAGCCCAAAACAAGCCTCGTGCCCTGCTTCCTGGCGGAGGCCCCCGCAGTGATGTGTGACACCCCCTGCCTTGCAAAGGCCCTCCTGCCGTGTGGAGGGCCCAATGCCGTGTGGAGACCCCACTGCTGCCACGTGCGACCCGGTGAGTGTGTGTGTGTGTGAGTGACAGACTGAGTGTCTGTGTCTGTGAGTGTCTGTGTCTGTGAGTGTCTGTGTCTGTGAGTGTCTGTGTCTGTGAGTGTCTGTGTCTGTGAGTGTCTTTCTGTGAGTGTCTGTCTGTCTGTGACTGTCTGTCTGTGAGTGTGTCTGTGAGTGGGTCTGTGAGTGAGTGTGTCTGTGAGTGAGTGTGTCTGTGAACATGTCTGTGAGTGTGTCTGTGAGTGTGTCTGTGAGTGTGTCTGTGAGTCTGTGAGGGAGTGTCTGAGTGTGTCTGTGAGTGAGTGTGTGTCTGTGTGTCTGTGAGTGTGTCTGAGTGTGTGTGTGTCTCTGAATGTGTGTGTCTGTGTGTGTCTGTGTGTGTGTGTCTGTGTGTGTGTGTCTCTGTGTGTGTGTCTCTGAGTGTGTGTGTCTCTGAGTGTGTGTGTCTCTGAGTGAGTGTGTCTCTGAGTGAGTGTGTCTCTGAGTAAGTGTGTCTCTGAGTAAGTGTGTCTGAGAGACACTGAGTGTGTCTCTGAGTGAGTGTGTCTCTGAGTGAGTGTGTCTCTGAGTGTGTGTCTGCGTGTGTGTGTGTCTGCGTGTGTGTGTCTGCGTGTGTGTGTCTGCGTGTGTGTGTCTGCGTGTGCGTGTCTGCGTGTGCGTGTCTGCGTGTGCGTGTCTGCGTGTGCGTGTCTGCGTGTGCGTGTCTGCGTGAGAGAGTGTGTGTCTGCATGAGAGAGTGTGTGTCTGAGTGAGAGAGTTATGTGTCTGAGTGAGAGAGTGTGTGTCTGAGTGAGAGTGTGTGTCTGAGTGAGAGAGTGTGTGTCTGCGTGAGAGAGCATGCATCTGAGTGAGAGAGTGTGCGTCTGAGTGAGAGAGTGTGTGTCTGAGTGAGAGAGTGTGCGTCTGAGTGAGAGAGTGTGCATCTGAGTGAGAGAGTGTGTGTCTGAGTGAGAGAGTGTGTGTCTGAGTGAGAGAGTTTGTGTCTGAGTGAGAGAGTCTGTGTGAGAGAGTGTGTGTATGCGTGAGAGATTGTGTGTCTGCGTGAGAGAGTGTGTGTCTGGGTGAGAGAGTGTATGTCTGCGTGAGAGAGTGTGTGTCTGAGTGAGAGAGTGTGTGTCTGAGTGAGAGAGTGTGTGTCTGAGTGAGAGAGTGTGTGTCTGAGTGAGAGAGTGTGTGTCTGAGTGACAGAGTGTGTGTCTGAGTGAGAAAGTGTGTGTCTGAGTTAGAGAGTGTGTGAGTGTGTGTGTGTGTGTGTGTGTGTGTGTGTGTGTGTGTGTGTGTGTGTGTGTGTGTGTGTGTGTGTGTGTGTGTGTGTGTGTGTGTGTGTGTGTGTGTGTGTGAGTGTGTGTGTGTCTGTGTGTGTCTGTGAGTGTGTCACCCGCTCCCTCTCCCTGTGTCGCCCTCTCCCTCTTCCTGTGTCGCCCTCTCTGTGTCGCCCTCTCCCTGTGTCGCCCTTGCACTCTCGCTCTCACACTCTCTCTGTCTTTGTCTCTCATTCTCTCTGTGTGTGTGTCTCTCTTTCTCTGTGTGTCTTTCTTTCTCTGTGTGTCTCTCTTTTTCGGTGTCTCTCTTTTTCTGTGTGTCTCTCTTTTTCTGTGTGTGTGTGTCTCTCTTGTTCTGTGTGTGTCTCTCTTTTTCTGTGTGTGTGTGTCTCTCTTTTTCTGTGTGTGTCTCTCTCTTTTTCTGTGTGTGTGTCTCTTTTTCTGTGTGTCTCTCTTTGTGTGTGTCTCTCTTTGTGTGTGTGTCTCTTTTTCTGTCTCTCTTTTTCTGTGTGTCTCTTTTTCTGTGTGTGTGTGTGTGTGTGTGTGTGTCTGTCTGTCTCTCTGTCTGTGTGTATGTGTGTGTGTCTCTGTGTGTGTGTGTCTGTCTGTCTCTCTGTTTCTGTGTGTCTGTGTCTGTCTCTCTGTCTCTGTTTGTGTGTGTCTGTCTCTCTCTCTCTGTCTGTCTCTCTCTCTCTCTGTCTGTCTCTCTCTGTCTCTCTGTCTGTCTCTGTCTGTCTGTCTCTCTCTCTATCTGTCTGTCTCTCTCCCCCCCACACTCTCTCCCCCTCTCCCCCCCCAAACTCTCTCCCCCTCACACTCTCTCCCCCTCTCCCCCTCACAGACTCTCCCTTCTCCCCCCCACACACTCTCCCCCTCTCCCCCCATACACTCTCCCCCTCTCCCCCCCACACTCTCTCCCCCTCTCCCCCCACACACTCTCCCCCTCCCCCCCCACACACTCTCTCCCTCTCCCCCCCACACACTCTCCACCTCCCCCCCCCACACACTCTCCCCCTCTCCCCTTCTCTCTCTCTCTCCCCCACACTCTCTCTCTCTCCCCCACACTCTCTCTCTCTCCCCCATACTCTCTCTCTCCCACATTCTCCCTCTCTCTCGCTCCCCCACACTCTCTTTCCCCCCCCCACGCTCTCTCCCCCTCTCCCCCCCACACTCTCTCCCCCTCTCCCCCCCACACTCTCTCCCACACACACTCTCCCCCTCTCCCCCCATACACTCTCCCCCTCTCCCCCCACTCTCTCTCTCTCTCCCCCACACTCTCTATCTCCCCCCTCTCCCCTCACACTCTCTCTCTCTCCCCCACACTCTCTCTCTCTCTCTCCCCCACTCTCTCTCTCTCCCCCACACACTCTCTCTCTCTCTCCCCCACACTCTCTCTCTCCCCCACACTCTCTCTCACACTCTGGATCTGGATATCTTAACTGCCCTATACTACACCGAAATAACCTATACTGCTCTCTTCCAGATCTGACTCAAGCTTCACACGGAAGACATCGGAACCCCTCCTAACCCAGAAGACAGGTACGGAACACATCCCCTCCAATGTATAACATTGCGGGAATGAGGGTACCTGGACATTGAGGAACTGCGGATTAGGTAAGATCCCAGGCGGGATTGCTGCTTTAGATATTGTGAAGCGGGGATGTCCAGACACTGGTGCCTCTGGGACTTGGTCACAACGGCACTTTTGCACATACAGTACACACTTAGGATTCCTCTGGTAGTGGTCACATATTGTTCTTTAGTGTTTTGTTTTATACCCCCAAATTGCCATTTGGTGGTCTTTATTGTATCTACTGTCATTGATTTTAACTTTCCATGAATGAAAGATTAGGGTAAGAACCCTCTGGTGATGCTCTCACTATGCAAGGGAATCCATAAGCAATATAAAAAATATGTCCATATATATAGAAAAAACGGTATATAATAAAAAAAGATAATGCATTATAAATTGGAGTCCAGTGGATATGCCGATGGTGTGTATGTGCCTGAATACCCCCCACCTCACCTGTGAGCAGCCGTTGGAAAAGTCTCACCACGCCGATGGAACTCCCCCACCGGATGATGCACAATGGGGCAAAAACCTCTTCAGCCGTACGTGCAGTAACCCGGTAGGTAAGGACTGGCCGATGGAAGTGGAGACCTGCAAGCAGAGTCTCCCCGCCGTCTTACCGGGTGCCAGATGGAATTCTCCGAAGTGTCGGGCCGTGGCTGTCGGTGGGGTAGGTGACGGCTGCTGGCAGAAGAGACAAGACAGGACGATCCACTCCTCTGTGCGATGTCCGTCAGCGATGTTACTTCCCGGTGCAGGTGAGGGGGATGGTTATCGGCTACACACTGGCTGATCCCCAGGGTCTCCACAGCTAGGAGAGGAAATCCTCTTGGTGTTCACAGCTGATCCGCAATGAAAAATACCGTGGCGTGCTGCAATACTAGGGTGAGAGATCAAAAACGTAGAAGGGAAGTAGAGCACTGCCAAAAAATAATAATCAAAGAAAGGGCCAGTAGCAAAATAATTATTTATTGGGCATTTATTGGCATTAAAAAGTTTTTTAATATTAGTGTGTTTGTCCCTTTTTTGTCTAAAATGCCCAATAAATAATTATTTTGCTACTGACCCTTTCTTTGATTATTATTTTTTGGCAGTGCTCTACTTCCCTTCTACGTTATTGATTTTAACTTGTTCATATTGTAGTGAGCGCTTGATTCATCTACATATCTTCGGATTGGTCTCTGCAAGGAGCAGCCCCACAATATAGTTCTGGCCTTCATTGCCTCCCATCACTTCCCTAAACCCTCTCACGTATTTGAGATTGGTTGGTACACAATCACATTTGGCACATGTTTATACATTTATGGTATTTATTATTTCACATGTTTTTCACTTACTATAGCGTATTCATACGATACACATGCGTGCACGTAAAATCTTCTGCCTTAAGGCACATTCTAGCACTGGAGGACACTTTATGGCTCATTTAAGTTAATGACCTGTAAAGTGTCTCTGAGCCCAAGAAGGTGTCTTATGGCAAAGGAGTGCTGAGAAAATAGGGTCATAATGCATTTCATATTAAATACACATTTGTATTGTAGAAAAAAGGAGAGGTAATAAAAACTCAAAAACAAAACAAATACATTTATATCATTTCATTTTTGCAACAAAATGACAAGTAATAATTTATTCGAAGAAGGTACCATAAGTTACCTGTACTTGTTTATTTCTTTTTAGGTGGTGATCTGCTAGAGCAGTGATTCCCAACC
Source organism: Ascaphus truei (assembly GCF_040206685.1). Classification (NCBI taxonomy): domain Eukaryota; kingdom Metazoa; phylum Chordata; class Amphibia; order Anura; family Ascaphidae; genus Ascaphus; species Ascaphus truei. Next base: position 290,569,275 of record NC_134485.1, read on the forward strand.
AGGGTTCCGTGGAACCCTGGGGCTCCTTGAAGCAGTCTCAAGAGTTCCTCCTACGGACCACAGCCCCCCCCCCCCCTGGGGGTGGGGGTTTTTGGTATGCATTTTGTATGGTGCATTGCGTGAGAGTGGGGCAATTGACGGAAGGTAGGGGTGAGTGAGAGAAGAGAGGGGGGTGGGACGGAGTGAGGAAAAGAGGGAGTAAGAGTGAGACGCAAGGGATAAATACATGCGAAGCGGGAGGGGGAGGGTTATTGAGACGGATGGGAGCGAAATACATGGGTAGATTGTGGGAAACAGAGGTGGCTCGTGAGGTGTGAAATGTTGTGACTGACCCCTTTCAAACCTAATATGTGTCAGCCAGATAGGGGTTCCCAGAGATTTCTCAAAATACTTCAAGGGTTCCTCCAAACAAAAAAGGTTGGGAATCACTGTGCTGGAGTGTTGTCTTCTGTCACAAGCAGAGAAGGCTGAACTCAACACATCAATAAAAAACTTTTCAACAGAAAATATCCATCAACATACAAGTAGTAGGCATTTATACAGTAAAATTGAGAGTTTATTTATAGTTTCCATTAGCATAGTTTTTGTTAGACTTTTTAAAACTTTTACAAAATGTTTAACTTTTTTTTTCTAAATGTCTTCAAACTTGGATTTTCTTTTTCCTACTTTGGTAATTGTAGCGAAAGTTTGAAAATGCGTAAAAATGCTGTTTGTGACAAATTCAAACTTTGGTGAAAATGTGCCCTTTCCTAGTCATGAGCAACAGCAACTTAATTTAAGATAAAGAAAGAAAATCTAACCAGATATATTTTTTTTAAATGGAAAAAATAGTCTATAAGGAATATCCACATCAAAGAACTACAGTAGTTAAAGCCATTTCTGAAAGATGTGCATACAGTGTATTGCCTTGGGTTAAATAACCACAAAACACTGCAATATTTGTCTAGAATGTAGACACTATAGTATTTAAATCTATCTAAAGGCAGTCCCATGTAGCAGGTCAAATAATATATCAATGTATCTACGGCATTAACTTCCTTAAAAAGATTACATTACCCTTAATAATAATTGACGTATTTGCTTTTCTTTGTTTATAGTGAAATCATGCATCAACTAATTATATTTATCGTTTTTGACTGATGATGGCATCATAATTACTGTACAAACATGAAAACAAAACAATTTACATCTACTGCAGATTTGAGGATTGACAATCTAATCACCAAAACAAATGAGATAAATATAATAATTATTGTCTAAAGCATTTGTTTATAATCGAGATATTAAACGTTTTGACTTATACGTGCCCATTATTTAAAGGCTGTCATTCAGCAACATTTAACCTATTAAACAGTCCTTAGTTCCCTTTTGTCCTAGGAGGGACTGCACATTTAATTACTGATTTTTGTGCAATCTTACTGGGTAGCCTGAAAGAAACATAATAATAATATTAGAAAAGTGTCTGTTGATTTTTTTTTTCTTTACTAAATGTTGAATTATTGAATTGGATCATTGTAAAGGATCATTAACTGTAAAAATGTCAATGTATGAGTGTGAGGGAAACCTGCTGTATAAATAAAATGTATCTCTATACGTAAGAGTTATCAATTTGAAAATAATGTGAAGTATTAATGAGCAGTTTTTAAAGAAAAGGAAAATAACTCTATCATGAAAAGTTAAGTGAACAATCCCAGAAGACACTGACAACAGCTGAGAAACTAAACAATTGGACAAAAAGACTAAGGGCCTCATGCACTAAGCGCCGAAAAAGTGCAATCGCCAAGTGTTCCCTATCGGCATGATTTTGGCGATGTGCCCTCGCAGTATTCAGTAACGGCCGAATCCATGCCAAATCCCTGCCGAATCACTGCGAAAGCAAAACGCGATGAGCCGGTGATAAAAAGCCTGGCTCCCGATAGCCTGGCGATAGGCCGTTTTTGCCGATATGTGTTTGCAGCAGAGAGAGACCCGCCGCGCTCTCTGCGCAAACATCAGCAAAATAAAAATCTTTCTAAACAACTTTTACTCATAAGGGGCCTGTATCTCGGGAAGCAGGGGGTCCCCGGACCTAAAACCAAAGCGGTTCAGCTTCGGAGACCTTCTGCACATCTACACTATGAATAAAACACACATATCAATAAAGACTCGTTCCGTACATTAGCGGCTATCCGCTATGGTAATTAAGCAGCCTTAATGAATTTTTAATAATATTGTGCAGGAGCAGGGTGTCCCCTGAGCTGAACCGCATTGATTTCTGCCTCAGAGACCCCCTGCTTCCCGAGTTACAGGCCCCGGTTTGGGGCATTGGTGCCAGTGCGGACGCCATCTTTATCTTGGACGCTTTAAAGATGGCGGCGACACTGGAACCGATGCCCCAAACCAGAGCCTGTAACTCGGGAAGCAGGGGGTCCCTGAGCCACAAATCAATGTGGTTCAGCTCAGGGGACCCCCTGCTCCCGCACAATATTATTAAAATACATTAATGCTGCTTCATTACCATAGCGGATAGCCGCTAAGGCAATGAAGGGGTTAAGGCATTATAGCATGTTTATTGGGGACAATTGCCCCCAATAAACATTGCAATACACAACGGCGTGGGCCCTCGGGTGTTCCCCGCAGGCCTGCAGTACCAATTATGTGCCCCCCCCCAATTAATGTCAAAACACATACATACTTATAAAGAAATAACCCCCCCCCCTAACACATACAGTATAGTAATGGGCACAATTACTATTATCCACAAATGGATAATAGTGAATGTGCCCATTTTAAATACATAAAGAACAATAAATACAATAAATACATATAGTACTCACCCATGTCCGGCTGCCACAATGAAGGCCATCCTCATCTTCATCCTGCCCATGCCCCCTCCGATGCTGCAAAACAGAAACAAGAATAAAAACATCCAATGTAATGTCCCCTAACCCCTTAATCACCATAGCGGTTATTAACTGCTACAGTCATTAAGGGGTTAACCCACCCTCACCCACCACTAAGGAGGCCTACATACCCTCCCCCACCAACCCCCCACCCCATGAGGCCTAACCACCCTCACCCACTACCTAGCCGGGAGGCCTACCCACATACCCTTGGGGCCAATACCCCCCACCCCCAGTACCCACAATAAAACAATACACTGCCCCATTTGTGGATAATAGTAATTGTGCCCATTACTATACTGTATGTGTTAGGGGGGGGGGGTTATTTCTTTATAAGTATGTATGTGTTTTGACATTAATTGGGGGGGGGCACAGAATTGGTACCGCAGGCCTGCGGGGAACACCCGAGGGCCCCCGCCGGCCTATAATATCATTGATGTGCATATATGTGTATGTTAGGAGGGTATAGGGGTTGTTGGGGTAATTTATATATATATATATATATATATTTATTTATTTAGTGTGGGGCTTTTGTGTGTGTTTTTTTTGTTGTTGTGGGTAGCGGGTGTGGGTGAAGGGGGTATTTGGTTAGCCGCTAAGGTAATGAAGTGGCCTTTAAATGCATTTTTCCTGCCTAGGATGCATGCCAGGGGGCTCCGGTGTGGGTATCAGCTCCGGAGACCCTCGGCATCAATCACAGCCAGGAAAAAGGCCTGATTTTTTCTAAGTGTCGACCTTGCCGATGCTTCTCCCCCACCAACCCGCCAACTTTAGTTGGCGGGACGGATTGGCGAAAAAATATCAAATCGGGAGTGCTGATCAGCAGCGAAAAGCTGATCGGGGCTACCTGAATTCAGCCGAGTTCAAAAAGTGCCGATAAGTGGCTTATCGGCACCCGGCTGCCGATAAGTTTTTACCGGGAACACAAATTGCCAATTTTGTCCACTTATCTGCGCTTACTGAATCGGAAAGGCTTTTTTGGCGAGAAAATGGCGATAAAACGCATTTCGGCGCTTAGTGCACGAGGCCCTAAGTTACTAAAATACTTTTAGGGGTTTCATTTCTTGGTAAAAACAGGGGAACTTAGTTGAAGAAAAAAAAAAAGCTGTGTGTGCTGTGCACGCGCATAGTAAGTGAAACTTCTTTGACTTTTGTCACAGAAATTGTATTTGTGTTGGTGATGTTTTAATTAAAAATCAAAATACAATTTCATTGACAAAACGCAAATAAATTTGACTTATAACGCGCGTGCTCGGCACACATGTGTGTCAGTCAGTGTATGTGTCAGTCAGTGTGTGTATGTGTGTCAGTCAGTGAGTGTCAGTCAGTGTATGTATGTGTGTCAGTCAGAGAGTATGTATGTGTGTCAGTCAGAGAGTATGTACTGTATGTGTGTCAGTCAGAGAGTATGTATGTGTGTCAGTCAGAGAGTATGTATGTGTGTCAGTCAGTGTGTGTTTGTTTGTGTGTGTGTGTCAGTCAGTGTGTGTATGTGTGTCGGTCAGTGTGTGTATGTGTGTCAGTCAGTGTGTGCATGTGTGTCAGTCAGTGTATGCATTTGTGTCAGTCAGTGTGTGTCAGTCAGTGTGTGTGTGTGTGTGTGTGTGTGTGTGTGTGTGTGTGTGTGTGTGTCAGTCAGTGTGTGAGTGTGTGTCAGTCAGTGTGTGAGTGTGTGTCAGTCAGTGTGTGAGTGTGTGTCAGTGTGTGAGAGTGTGTGTCAGTGTGTGAGTGTGTGAGTGTGTGTCAGTCAGTGTGTGAGTGTGCGTGAGTGTGTGTGAGTGTGTGTCAGTCAGTGTGTGAGTGTGTGTCAGTCAGTGTGTGAGAGTGTGTGTGAGTGTGTGAGTGTGTGAGTGTGTGAGTGCGTGTCAGTCAGTGTGTGAGTTTGTGTCAGTCAGTGTGTGAGTGTGTGTGTGAGTGTGTGTCAGTCAGTGTGTGAGTGTGTGTCAGTCAGTGTGTGAGTGTGTGAGTGTGTGAGTGTGTGAGTGTGTGAGTGTGTGTCAGTCAGTGTGTGAGTTTGTGTCAGTCAGTGTGTGAGTGTGTGTGTGTGTGTGTGAGTGTGTGTGTGAGTGTGTGTCAGTCAGTGTGTGTGTGTGTGTGTGTGTCAGTTAGTGTGTGAATGTGTGTGTCAGTCAGTGTATGTCTCTCTCTGTCTCTCTGTGTTGTGTGAATGTCTCTCTGTGTCGTGTCCTCCTCCCCACTCCTCCTCCCGACTCCCACTACCCCCGGCGGAACTGCTGACATGGCTGTGTGTCCTGCTGCAGCCATCCCCCCGGCGACACAGTTACCCCCCCCACCCCGCTCCTCCCGTTACCGGAGCAGCAGCGACAGGGCAGGGGGTGGAGCCTCAGCCTCAGATAGCTACCCCACCACGGAGCAGCATACTCCACGGCAGGCAGCACTGCAGAGCTCATGCCGGGCTGGCTGATGGGGATGAAGGGACCCCTTAACCGACTGACAGCCCCTCAACCAATCATCAGCGGCGAACGAGACGCGACAGCCAATCACCGGTTGCCTCGCAGCAGCGCCCTCTGCCAATCACACCCCCACGAAACCTGCCATCCACATGGCTATGGACAGAGCCTCTGCGCATGCGTTGAGGGGGATGGCTGCCGGTGTGGAGGAGCGTTAGGAGTGGCAGCGGTGAGTAAATGTTGAGCGGGTGGGGGGGAGCGGCACTGGCGGTTAGCGCCGCCGCATGTCAGCGGCTGTGTGGGGGGAGCGGCGGCAGTTCGATGATGATGATCCCTCCATGATCCCGGGGCTCCTCTCCTCCTCCGGCGGCGCTCAGTCAGCAGGACACAGGGAAGGGGAAGCAGAGGTAGAGAAGAGGGAGGAGAGAGGCTGAGCAGCGGCTCCTCCTCTCACAGCCGGAGGACTTGCGGGGTTCTGCCGCCATCTTACTACACCCGCAGCACCGGAAGCTCTGCGCCAGTTATCTTGTTATACCCATGGCAGCGGACGTGTGGGGGTAACGGCAGCCGTTAGGAGCGGCGCCGACTGCTATCGCCGCCGCCGCATGTCACAGCAGGCGTGTGGGGGGGGGGGGGGGGAGCCGTGACGTCACTTCCGTTTCACATTTCGTCTCCAACTCTCCAGTTTTACCCCATCAGAATAGGTGCCACTAAAGAATTTTCACTTCAAAAACCTAAGTTTATATATCATTTCCCCCACCCATCTAAAGATTCTTATCTCTGCTAACACTTGTGGGTGCCAGCCGAATTGCACCATTCTAACTTGCTGGGGACACTCAATGCAGCAGTGTAAAATACCCCGTACAAAATAGCATGCCCCCTGAGTTGGAAAGTGGCCCAGCAGCCTGTTCTCTCACCACTTCCACATAATTGGGTATAGATATTACTCTGAGTAGGGGATGGGGCACCAAGAAAAGAGAAATGGGCACACAATAGCATAATACAGTACATGTTTCCTATAATTGGAGTTGGAAGTGTGGCAGTACTACTCACATTATCCCAGATAAAACCAGAATATCCCAAACTGTGGCAATTTCCATTCATGTGGTCTGGTCAGTAGGTTTAGAACAAGTTTATTGATCGTTTATTGATTGGGTGTTCGGGGCCACAGGAAGTAGCTGGAATCCTGGGCCACATTAATCCTGTCTGTGAGCCTTCTAACAACCTACATATGTTATCAAAACATTAGTTCAGTTCTGGTTCTCCAAGGCTGCATTTTCTATAGAAATCCAGGACAACTAAAACCCAGCATGCATTGTGAATGAAGGCATGGATCAGAATCTGAAAGTGGCTGACGGTTATTCAATACTGGGACTGATGTTGTCCAAAGTCCTGTGATTGATTAGACACAAAGAAATAGAGAAATCATGAATTACCTGTACCACTGATCCTACACCCCACTGTTACCAGAATAAAAAGTGATCTGAAGTACATTCTGCAAGAGAGAGTGGATTCTTTTGTCTGAAGCAAACAGCTCTTGGCTGAGTCTGAATTAGAGCAGGAGTGATGTTTAGAGCAGGTAAAAGTTGGAGAAGGCTGCAAACAGACAAGCCATGGTCAGAGTAGGCAGGAAACAGGAACATGGTCAGAGAATCCAAGGTGATTACAGGCAGCAGAGCAGACAGGTCAGGAACAAAGGGTGGGGCAAGATGAACAAGCCTACCTGGCAACTACAAACAGGAAACTGGCAACTACAGTAGGAACAGCCTTCTTTTAGAGAAAGCTATGATGTGTGTCCAAGATGCTGACAGGAAATAGGAGCCTCAGGCTAGACAGGTAGAGCTCAGAAATATACCGATGAAATGGATCTATCCAGCAGCTAATTTAGCTCTATGCCAAGTTACTGCCTTGGAGCTCTGAGGGATTGGTTCGGATCCTTCAGGACCTGACAACAATGATGCAACGTATTACCCAAAAGGACATACATTAGTAAATGGTGGAGTTAGAAACAGCAAGACATAGCAACAGTATTAATGTGAGAGTAGAAGGAGAGGAAGAACTCAAAAGTAACAACCTGCTATCAACAGTGATTAAAAAGGTAAAATAAACAAACATCTACCTGTTGCAGCATAAATTCAAGTGATGAAGGTAATGACGGTGATTGGTATCCCAAAGATCTAAACCCCCAATTAATCCAGGATCCAAAGTAGGCAATCACATTTACAGGATCAGCTGCACACCAGATTGGGTTACTCACAACTCTGTAGAACTCAGGTAGATATTAATAAGGAGCTGTTCAGACAGAAGAGCAATGTTTCAGGTCATATTACCTTTCCTCAAGCCTGTGGTACCTACCTGAGCTCTATGGAGTTGTGAGTAATTCAATCTGGTGTGCTGCTGATCCTATATGTATGAGGGATAGAAAATGTGTCAATAGAACAAGGCTAAAGTAGAATTATGAGAAGCTTAGTCTTAAATATACAGATGTACAGTAGCAAGCATCATTGTGTGCGCCAATCTGGGCAATAACACGTTTCCTCACATGCTTTCGCTCAAGGCTAATTGAATTGAATGGTGGCTTCTACTGTTGATGCATTATACATGTTCCGCTTCAACAAACGTGGGACTAATAATCGCTGTTACATCTACAGTACATTTATCTGACAAGCAGCAATCTAGAATTCCAGAGAAGCAATCTGAGACTTGTGCGTGGTCTGCCAGCATTGGTGCCATGCTACATATTTAAATATGTGTGTTTCATGTGCAAAAAGGTGAAACTTAAATCTAAGGGAGTTAATGAAGTCACCAAGTGCAATTGTATATAGAGAGAATAGAACCTAGAAGAGAGACCTGAGGTAAATAAAAGCATTAATCTACATAGGGAAATTAAGGAGCAGATTCTGTAAATGGGGCAGATGGAAAGCACTTTGGGTGGGTGACTCATTCCCAATCTAGGGCATATATATCGTGTTTTATTTATTTATTTATAAAATATTTTACCAGGAAGTAATACATTGAGAGTTACCTCTCGTTTTCAAGTATGTCCTGGGCACAGAGTAAAACAAATAATACATGGTTACAAGTACAGTTACATAAATGAACAAGGTATACATTATATACAGAGACATTGCGTGCACAGTTAAAGAAAATATATATTATGAGCGTATGAAACAGTTACAGACCAGATTAAAGTGTGAGACAGCCTTAGATTTGAAAGAACTTAAGCTGGTGGTGGATATGAGAGTCTCTGGTAGGTTGTTCCAGTTTTGGGGTGCACGGAAGGAGAAGGAGGAACGTCCGGATACTTTGTTGAGCCTATGGACCATGAATAGTCTTTTGGAGTCTGATCTCAGGTGCTGTATACAGGTGCTGCATACAGGTGCTGTATGTGGTAGGGGTGAGGAGCTTGTTCAGGTAGCTGGGTAGCTTGCCCAGAAAGTATTTGAGGGTGAGACAGGAAAGGTGAACTTTGCGCCTAGACTCTAGTGATGACCAATCTAGTTCTTTGAGCATTTCGCAGTGATGTGTGTTATAGTTGCATTGGAGAACAAAACGACAAATGGAATTGTAGAGGGTGTCAAGTTTGCTAAAGTGGGTTTGAGGAGCCGAGCCATATACTATGTCTCCATAGTCAATAATTGGCATTAGCATCTGCTGTGCAATACGCTTTCTGACCAGGAGACTTAGGGAGGATTTGTTCCTGTAAAGAACCCCTAGTTTGGCATAGGTCTTGGTTGTCAGGGTATCAATGTGCATCCCGAATGTTAAGTGGGAGTCAAACCATAAGCCCAGGTATTTAAAACTAGTGACAGGGTGGTGTTAGCGTTGGTTCTAATCAGGAGCTCAGTCACTGCAATCTTTACAAATTTAGTCTTGGTCCCAAATACCATTGTTACAGTCTTGTCAGTGTTTAAAAACAGTTTGTTTTGGGAAATCCAGTTTTCGAGTCTCAAAAAGTCAGACTGAAGTATGTGTTGTAGGTCAGAGAGGCTATTGCTGTGTGCATATAGGATTGTGTCATCTGCATACATGTGTATTAAGGCTTCCTTACAAGCTGTGGGAAGATCATTAATGAACACTGAGAAGAGTAGGGGCCCCAGAACAGAGCCTTGCGGGACACCACAGGTGATATCCAGGGGGTTGGAGTTAGAGCCTGAGATGGACACATGTTGGGATCTTCCTGATAGGTAGGACTGAAACCAGTTTAAAGCATGTTTCCCTATTCCAGAGCTCTGGAGTTTGTTAAGCAGGATAACATGATCAACTGTGTCAAAAGCCTTTGCAAAATCTAGGAATACTGCACCAGTGAGTTGTCCCCGTTCCATTCCACACTGGATTTCATTGCAAACTTTTAGCAGGGAAGTTACGGTGGAGTGTTTGGGACGAAACCCAGACTGGAATTGGCTAGGGAAATTTGTCTTGGTGTAGAAATCGCTTAATTGGGAGTGGACACATTTTTCCATGACTTTGGATAGAATTGGGAGAAGTGAGATTGGCCTGTAGTTTGAGACGGTGTTTTTTTCCCCACTTTTGAAGATTGGGACAACTCTGGCAGTTTTCCAGGTCTTAGGGATATGGCCTGCAGACAGGATAGAGTTGACTATGGACGCAATTAGTTTGGCAATGGCTGGGGCACCAAGTCGTAGGAACCTAGATTGTGGTAAGTCCGGTCCACATTGGCTACTTAGTTTTAGTTTGAGGAGCGCTTGTGTAATCTCCTCGTCAGATACTGGGCTAAATTGAAATTATGGGCAGTGTTGGGAGGGGGTGGGACTGTAGGGATACTCCCAGGATGAGATTCATGTTTGGGGTTTGGGCTGCGTTTCGCTAATAAGTTAGTGGCACACCCCACAAAGTAATCATTGAATGCATTTGCAATGTCAGTGGGGTTCGTCAGAGTAATATCCCCCTTAGTGATATTACTTGGTTGTTGATAGTTTGGAGGCTGGAATATATTGTTGATAACCTTCCAGAAGTTAGCTGGGTTTGATGTATTTTGGTGGAGATTGTCAGCGTAATATTGTGCTTTTGCATGCCTTGTTTGCCTTGTGCACATGTTCCGCATGCATCTGTAGTGATTGAGATCCTTGGTAGTGCCAGTTACTTTGTAGCTTTTCCACAAGGCATCCCTGAACTGGTAGAGTGCAATAAGGTCAGGTGTAACCCAAGGAAGGTGGGCCCCCGTACTCTTATTTTGCGTAGTGGAGCATGGGTATCGCAGAGTTTTAAGAACTTGGATTGGAAATAGTCGAGCGCAGAATCGGGGTCGGGAATTAAATCGATTCTGTGCCATGGGCAGTTGGTAAGGTCATCCAGAAACTGTTGTGGGTTAAAGTTTTTAAATGTTCTAGTGTGGAGAACTTTAGGGCTTGAAAGGGGCGGTTTAATTTTCCTTACACAGTACACTATTGCATGGTCACTGAAAATATCAGGAAGGATGCCAGAGGATTGGATTCTGCTGGGGTTTGAGGAGAGAATCCAGTCTAGCAAGGAATGGTTATGCGAATTCAGGTTTATCCGTGTGGGTTGGGAAATGAGTTGCGATAGGTTAAGTGACTTGAGTTGTATCTGGATTTTGCGGTTTTTAGGGTCAAGCCAATTGAAGTTGAAATCCCCAAGAACTAGCAGCTCACTCTTCTCATTCAGAGAGGAAATGGAGCCAAGAAATTGGGTGATATCAGTCAAGGATTGTAGAGGGGCTTTAGGGGGGCGGTAGATGCCAGCAAGCAAGATGGGCTTAGAAAATGGGAGGCAGATTTTGCCAACTAGAGTTTCAAAAGAGGGTGGACTTGGTGGGCAATTTAACAGTGTAAATTGTAAGGTGTCTGCAATATAAAATAACACCCCTCCTCCTCTCTTTGACCTATCTCTCCTAAAAATGGAGTATCCTTGAATGGCGATATTTGCATCAGGGGTTTTAGGGGATAGCCATGTTTCTGTAAGAATGATGGCTTTGGGTTTATGCATAAGGCACCATGCCCTTAGTTCGTCCAGTTTGGGCAACAGGCTCCGGATGTTTATATGGGCAACAGATAGCCCTTTTTGGAATTTAAAGGTGGAATTCTCAGGGGCATGGGACAGAGCTGAAATGGGAGGACCTGGGTTAGGTTCAATATCACCTGCTAAAGAGAGTAATAGTATGAGTAGATTTTTGGGTAGTTGTTTGCAAGTTGTAGATTTGTGATGTTTGCCATTTGAGTGAGCAGTGGTTGGTGTGCTGGTTTTTAGAGTTCTCCACCAACATTCAGTAGATAGTGCAAGGCTTTTGAGTAGTCCAGGGTGTATGGTGATGTTGGGTGTGGGCCAGGATGGAGGAGTTTGTAGTGGATAGAGGGAGTAACATCTCCATGAGACCAGGAGAAAGAAAAAAATTAAAATACATAGCAGGTTCATGATGCCAGAGGTAGGCAGTGCTGCAAGGAGGTGTAGTGAGCAGAGTGAGTGTGAGCAGAATAAACAGCAGGTGTGTGCCTGTTCCTTGTCAAAGGTTTAGCTGTATTGCAATGCTAGAGTCAGTTCAGGGTTTCAGTGTAATGTGCAGTCAGTTTTGGGAGAGACTGCAGTGAATAAGTTGTAAAGGGGTGGGGGGTTGACATATGCAGGTTAGCAAGCATGGGATCATAGTGTGATCTGAATAGCTTACCGTTTGTTGTCTTGAGTAAAAGTACCAGTAGGGTGTTCCTATGACAGGCATCCAAGAAATTGACATGGTTATTTTTTAAGGTGTTACAATAATATGTATATGAACCCATATCTAAATGCATTTTGAAAGAAGTTGCTGCTTTGATATTCTACAAAAATTAAATGATAGAGATTCAGATAAAATGCTCTCATAGAACGATGCTTACTGGATCCACAGTTAAATTCTTACTAGTTCAGGGAATCAATAAATAATTTCACATTTCATATTTTCTGGAAAAAACATGTTCTTTTTTTTAAAATCTATTCACACTATGACTTTTCCCAACATTGTTATTAATGATAAAAAATTAAATTCTTGTAAAATATCTAAATCAGTGGAATTTACTTGTTGATATTCAACAATTAATATATAGTGTACATTTCCTTCAGTATAGTTTTTCCCTTACAAACATAAACGGTTTAGTGCCGAAATGTAACATCCATCAGTTGATGCTTCAGTTTCATTTTAATTTTATGTTTATACCTTTCATGCAAAAATACAGTATCTTATGATAATGATAACTTTAATTTTTATAAAGATTTTCTCCCAATGGACTCAAAGCGTTGCACAATTACAATATAGTCCACTGTAAGCAGCATTGTACATTTGATTTATATACTGTAGGCACAGTTCCTGCCCAGATGAGTTTACAATCTATGGCCGCGATCATAGTGAGTGTGACGGTGCGTGCGATTTTGCGTGCCGCACGAACAAAGTGCAGCAGCTGATGCGGGCCAGCCATAGTGCGCAGGAGCGCGGGTGCAATGCAGAGCGACCGCGTGGCAGATTTTTCAAAAGACAAATCATTTCTTTTTTTTTTTCACGTGGTGGCCGCATCACGGCCATGTTACGTGAGTAGTTCAGCCAATTAGGTTGAACCAGGAAAAGGGAGACCAAAAAGCGCACCAGCACAAACGGAGCAGGAAGGACCCAAAACAAAAAATGATTAAAAGGGCACTTTAATGTGACAAAAGACCCATCCAACGCGTTTCGAATGTCACAGCGTTCTTTTTCAAGGATAAAACACAATGTGATAACATCCATTATATACCCTCTTACCTGTGGGCCGTTTCGCGGCAAAAAACGGAACCTGATGACGTCATGACGCTACGCGCGTCATCGCGCATGCGCAGAGCGACTAAGTGCCGATCTAAGGGCAAAGCAAGTCTCACAGGCAGTGTGGCCATCTAGGTTAAGGGCAAGTCATAGAAAATCACTGCCCCACTAATACACTACATCCCTACAATGCATACATACAGTGCTACTCAATGAGCATGCGCATTGCGACGAGGTAAACATCAACAATGCTGAAATACAAATGTTTAAGAAATATAGAAGATAGAGAAAGAAAAAACACTCTATAATAAGGAAATTTAAGAAAACCATAATAATTTACAATTTATACTGACACATAAGGGAAAAATAAGAGATATAGAAAACATATAAACACAATTTGACAAATAATTTAAAACAACCAAATAACTTAAAAAATATATGTTAAAACATAAATACTGCATAACACATATTGTATATCTAAATCCTAGGAACCAGGGAAATACAACAAATATCACATATAAAGAAGATTGTATAAGGTATTATCAACACAATACATCAAATAACCAAGTTTATCATAAACTTTGTGAAACTTTATGAGATTTAAAGGGCTAATTTGATCAATCCTTATTCGTTGAACGAGATTGACCTAAAGTGCAATCGATTCTTTGAAAATTGTCAACTATTACAAGAAATGGGTTAACTGCCAGTCAATATTCAGACCCATAGGGAAGCGTGTTTGGAGAATGAAAATCCAATATGCCCCCTACGGTTCAGAAGGTTGATATGATCACCTCCTCTAGATTTACAATTAACTGATTCAATTCCCAGGAAGGAAAAATTGCTTGTCCCTCCCTGACCACATTCCGTGAAATGTTTGGAAACAGGATGATTGGTGTCTTTCAATCTTATGAGCCTCAAGTGCTCTAACATCCTGACCTTAAGGGCTCTAGTCGTTCTCCCCACATATCTCTTGCCACAACCACATGTTATGAGATAAACAACAAATTGACTTTTACAATTTATAAAACTGTTGATCTTAAATTCCTTATTCTTTGTTTTAGTCACATCATGTGGCCGTGGAAAGGCATACTGTAGAAAACTTTTTGCCGGCTTCATGTGTTTACATACACTACAAGAGCCACATTTAAAGGAACCCCTGGTAATGAAAGGTTTTGTAGACCTAGAAGTATTAAATTCACTTGTTGAGACATAAGATCCAATTGTTCTCGCTCTACGGTACACAAAAGTAGGACCAGGTTCAACATATTTTTTAAGGACAGGGTCCATGGATAGGACATTCCAATGTTTTTAAATTATAGAGTTAATCTTTACACTTTATTAAACTGTGAAATAAAAAGAGGACATTTATTTTTAGACTTCACCAATCCATGTGTACCCTGTTTATTAACAATTGTCTCATGAGTATTGCCAAGGCGAGAATCCCCAATTGAATGTGTGGGCAACAATGATGCCCTCTCTGTTTGTACTGCATTATTGAAAGCAATTGCTATATGGGATTTAGGGTATCCCCTTTCCAAAAACCTCTTCGTCAGTTGCTCAGACTGTGAAAGAAAACCACTAAATGTGGAGCAGTTTCTTCTCAGTCTGAGGAACTGTCCCTTGGGTATAGCTTTTATAATATGAGATGGATGGCAGCTGTCCGCCCTAAGAAAAGTATTTCTTGCGTTTAACTTTCTATATACATCTGTTTGGATTTTTTTATCTATATCTACAAATAATTGTAGATCCAGAAATTCAATGTGATGAAAATGAATATTTAGTGTAAATTTTAAGTTGTAAATATTGTCATTAAGATAGGATACAAAAGCGTGAAGTGTAGTGACATCCCCTTTCCAAATAATAATTAAGTCATCCACAAACCTTTAATAAAAAACAATATTGTGACGAAAAGAATTTGTGCTTGAATATATAAAGAGTGCTTCCCACCACCCCATAAATAAGTTTGCAAAAGAAGGAGCAAAACTTGTGCCCATAGCAGTGCCAATTAATTGCAAATAAAACTTATTATTAAATGTGAAAAAGTTGTGCGTGAGTAAAAAATGAATAGCGTCCAAAAAAAAAAGCCGACTGAAAGATTGAAATTTCTGGTATCTCAATAAATTGGCGGACAGCTGCCATCCCATGATCATGTTGTATAACTGAATACAGAGAGGTAACATCAAGTGTTACCCACAAGTAATGATTGCCCCAATTAACATTTTTAATCTGATCAAGAAGATCACCAGAGTCCCGTATAAATGAGGGCAACTTCCTAACAAATGGCTGAAGAAAACCATTCACATATCTTGACAGACCATCTCCCAAAGATCCAATACTAGAGACAATTGGACGACCTGGAGGGTCGACCAATCTCTTATGGATCTTTGGGAGATGGTGGAAGATAGGGATAATGGGATGTGATGGTACAGTATAATGTATTTGACCTCTTCCTTGGATAAAACTTCCATAATAACACCTGAGTCAACCAGTTCAGTAAGGACATCCAAGAAGTGAGGAGTGGGATCGGCGGGTAGTACACGATAGGACCGGCCATCATCCAGTTGGCGTAAAGCCTCCCTGATGTAACTGTCTCTACCCTGCACCACCACCGCACCACCCTTGTACACACTCTTAATGACCAAAGCATGATTGTTTTTCAAAGATTTTAAAGCTAAACGTTCACTTTGATTCAAATTGTCATGATCTATATGTTAAAGGGAAAATCCCTGAGCTAGAAGACGGAGGTCCCTAATGACCAGATTTTCAAACATAGTCAGAAATTGACCATTAGCATGAGTGGGGTAGAATATAGAGCTCTTTTTTAGAGAAAGTAGGAATACAAATATCATCAAAAGTCTGTTCAGACAAAAGATCATTCATATCTTGCAAGGTGCAAAAATCATTAAATGTATGTAGAGCAATAGATACCGGAGGAACGGAGTCAGATGAGGGGACATCACTCTCGATAGCGAGTGGTGTCCCCCCATCCAAGTCACCATCTCCGGTCGACCCAGAAACATTTGGAATAAAATTATCAAAAAACTTTTTCAAGGATAATTTCCGAACAAACTTATACACATCAATGGTGGTTTCAAACAAATTAAAGTTCATTGAAGGTGAAAATTTTAGACTTTTATCTAGTAGTGACAACTCTATAGGGGAGAGAGTGGTTCCCGATATATTTTTTAACATTTGATACGTCATTCAAAACTTCTTCCTTTTGGAGGCGGACCTGTAACCCCCTCCTCCTCCCCCCCCCTCTCTTCCCTCTTCTGATTCTCTTGTGTCCTTTTGAAATAAAGGGAAAGATTTTTGTTGTTGTTGCTGTCTCTGATGATTGTCAGTTTGGTACGAAAAAGTATCATGGGACTGGTCTGGACCAGAACCAGACCTAGGTGGCTGGCCCCAAAAGGTACGACCACCCCTCCCCCACCCTCTGGAGGGAGCTCCACGATGATCATCATTTTCAAATGTATTGACAAAAGATACAGAATGAGAGGTAGAGGCAGTCTCTGCATCTGATTCTTAGATTTTAAAATAGACTTATTGGGAGTAGACCTGAACTGAATAAATGATTTTTCTTTCTTATTCGATCTATCTTGAATGCAATTTATCCTCTGCCAATTGTAAACTTGGTTCTTTTCATAGTCATATCTGTCCCTATCATATTTACTTTGTTTCTTAGACATGATACCACATTCCACATCTTTTACCGTTTTGGAGAGAATAAGATCAAATTCCTTAAAGCCCTTTAAACCTTTGAAACTATATAGATTTTTCTGCAGTTCTGTGATTTGAATATCAAGCTGATCTTTCTCCTTCATTTTCTGTGTCACTGTTAACTCCATTAAGCGAAAGGAGCAGTCATTTAAAGCTGCCACCCATCTATTTTCAAAATCCACATCTGGAAAGCCAAAAGAGGGGGCCTTCTTCACCCTTAACCCTCTTGGGATCCTTTTACATTTAGCATAGTTCTCCAGGCTTATAATGTCCCACCACAAGCGGTTTTTATGAATCAATAACCTTTCCAATTATTGAAAATGGATTTTGAGGTCAGAGATATCAGTGGTATCCAAATCCACACTGTTGTCAAACATACGTAAAGCTTGTTTTTTTCTTTGTGTATCATCACAATTATTGAAGAAGTAAGTATTTGAAATATCTTCTAATTCATCCATATTATCCCCTGGTTCCTCCATAACGGTATAATGGAAAACAAAGGGGGTACTGAGGTCACAAAAAAGTAACAGTAAAAATAAGCATAAACCGCCAAAAAGCTTCAGCTACTTTTTAAATTAGGTTGAACCAGCCTGGTGATGCGTCCACCACGCCTCCCCATCGCCTCAAGACAGTGCACCCATCGCTCGGGTGACAGGTGCGCACGATGCCATGCGCGCATTTACTATAATCTTAGCCTATGTTTTTGGTATCTCTGTGTCATTGTTTTCAGTCAGTGCTTTTACTCACTGAGCCACTTATTCAGTCATGTTGCATTACCTTTGTTAGAGGGACATACTGTTCGCTTTACCTTTGAGTGTTTGTCTACAGTATATTGCTTAGCATTCCATGGGGATTCATAACTTTTGGCTGTGATTTACCATGTATTGTACCTGTAGTGAATGTTTGTAAATACATTCATTTGTAAAACTACATGACCCGAGTCTATAGTTATATTTAGAGATGTGTGAAGGTATACAATTGAAGTTTTCGTATAATGTGAATTTTCCACTAATTTCGCCAACGCTGCAATTTTCACCACATTTTTTGTTAAATACATTTTTTTTTAAATAGGGTTGCGTGACCATACATATTTTTGTCACGTGACTTCTGCAAATTATTTTTGAAGAACCTTTTTTCGCAATTGTTTTTCAAGGAAAAACAGCAAATTGTGCTAGATTAGCTAATTTGTCCACATTTTTCACAAAACCCTAGTTATGTCAAAGTAGAAATATTGGACTATACAGTCCTAAGATTAGTGCAACAGAATTTAAATATGTATCTCAAGTCCCAAAAATAAAGCCAGATAATATAACATGTTGATTGGAGATCAAGTACGTGTTATAAGGCATACTAAATCAGTAATCCATTAGATAACCACACATAATTTACTAGATGACACATGAGGGTCTTAACTCCAAGTGGGATTTATGGTTAATAAGGGAAACATAGCCAGTGAAGCTAATTTACCCTGTTCATCACCACACTTATAGGAGATACTACTTAGAATGTAATAATAGTATAGGATCACAATAAGTAATATAAAAACATGACTCCAAGAATGGATAGTGCTCACTGATTGTAGTAGTTCTTGGCATGCATCCATCATAAAGGAATAGTAACAATGTAATCCATAGTGGCGAGATGCAGTGCACAGTATGCAAGCGAGAAAAAATGGAGCACTGCACATCCAAAAGGATTAAAAACGATTTATTTTGTGGGTGACATAGGAGACATATTAATAATAATTTTTAATCCTTTTGGATGTGCTGTACCGCAATCCATTTTTTCTCCCTTGCATACTGTGCACCGCATCTCTCCACTGTGGATTACATTGCTGCTTACTGTATGTCAAAGTAGACAGACTTATGGTACAAGGAGAAACTTTTGATATTAATTTGCCCATGAATAAAACCCAAGTCTGTTGTTTTCCTTACATCTTATTCAACTTGTAGTATTTGCTACACATTCTACTGGAATCTATTTTTCCCTTTTGATTACACAATTATTAGATCTTTGTTTAAAGTTAATCTAAGAAACTGAACAGAAACAGAAATTAAAAACATAATTAAGACTACTTTTACATTTAGAATGACATTCACAATTACAGTGTTATACTGTAATAACAATGTCAGTAAATGTCATCGTAGATTGGTAGTTTTCTACTACTTTAAATGTCATGTAGAGTCTTTACCAAAAATACACTAAAAACACATCATAATTCATGTAACCCTACAAAGCCTTTCAAGTCTGAGGCACCTTTACAGTGCGTGTCGGAGAAACTGCAATAGATAAACAATTAGAACACAAAACATTACATACTTTTTTAGAGTACTGAATGCAAATTAATATACTGTATGCATCTATTAATGCTATTTGACATTCAGCAAATCACAGTTATCATGAAATCTGCACAAAATAAATAAATCATGCAATATATGATGAAAAACTGTTTGCAAATGTAGTTTATTAAGATTTATCATAGATTATGATACATTTTAATTGACCAACAAAAGACATACATGAAATATACAATACAGACATTTCAAAACCTCACAGTTCCCTTTTTGTGCTTATGAAAAAAAGAGACAAATGCCAGGATTTTCAAAGTGTCGAATTAGGTACCCTGATCTGGCGTCAGCTGTCATTCAAGTCAATGGCAGGTGACTCTGGATCAGCATTCTATACCCCACATGAGCACTTAGTGCATCTCTCTTGTAGTCCTTTTACTTTATGAATAAAGAAGTGTCTGTACCTGACAATGGCAGTCTTTGGCTGCTTTACCTGGATAATGACCAGACTACAACAAAAAAGTAAACTAACCGCTCGACCCTAATATATCAATATTATAGTATTTAGCAAAATTTGGTGCATAGGTGATATAATACATGCAGGAAACATTTTTGGCCAGAGAAATCCAAAAGAAAGGTCCTAAGTTTGCACTCTACCTAAGTAGACAAATAATTAAGTATACTTCAATCAGGAAATTGATATAATGACTTAGAAAGTAGTGACGTGTCACAAGGGCAGAGTAATACTTAATGTATCCTTAGAGACTGGTCAAAAATCCTCAAATGTAACAAAAACAATAAAACGTTATCAAATGTATGTTAAATATATACAAAGTGAAATCTAAAATCGTGTGGTGAGATCTTGAACTACAGCTGGCTTGGCTCTAAGATCACTAAGCATCAAGCGGCAATCAATCAATGCCTAGCCGAATACTATGTCCAAGATAATTTGAGCTCATACCTCAATTGATAATCAAAAATACATGTAAATCGGGAGTATAACATATAGACGGTGTGAAACAAACACACAGCTTCTGAAGCAGCATATACAGTAGTAGATAACAGAAAATATGTGATAAGTGCGCAGCTAATAAAACTTCACTGTATAGGAACACAGTCAGTGACTAGAATATGGAGTGCTTACCCATATACCCAAAATATAAAAATAATAAATATATAATGTATACACAACCGTTATAGGTGAATTGGATAGTGTCTGCAGCCGTATCAAGAGTGGCTCACACCCTCTGCACTAAGAAACAAAAACACAAGAAAACAGCGCAAAAACGCACATAGTGAAGTACATAAAAATGTGGTTTATCAGTAAAAAGGTAAGTAATCTGCGTACATTAGATAGAATGAATAAAAGCATTGACTGTGATAAACACAGAGGTTACCAGTCAGCAGGTAAGTACTCAACAGGGAGTCATCTCATAGTGATGGTAGGGGGATCGTCATGGCTTGTTTGTGGCGGAGGCCTCTCTCACTAGTGGCACCAAGGATCCGTGTCAGAGCTGGCGTCCCTTCTATCAAGATGATTTCGTTCCTGTCAGATGTATACCGAGGAACAGGGGATAAGAAGTCCTTCAAGTGTGTAGGTCACATCCAGCGGTGACCGGTTCTAAATGTCTATATAGATGGGTTACCCGTGTAACACAGAGCAATGAGAAACCCAAGTAGAAGCTGTGCATGTAGTAGACCGGTCAATGACGTCACTGTTACTCGCGCAAGCTCCTCCACGGGGCATCGCTTTCACAGAGCGTCAGACTCGATACCGGTATACACCGAGTTCCACAGGGGGATTACAGGCTACGAAATTGTAGAAAAGGGACAGTCCTAAGCGTGTCATCCCTGAAGAAGTAGCATTGCCGCTTTTGCATCAAATTGTTGTATTTATAGATAATTAAGTTTGTAAATGTTTTGATGTATGAATTGTATGTTAGCTGTAATTGGAAGGTTTATAATTACAAGGAGGGAATGTTTAAGGGTATTGTCGTTATTTGCAAATTCATATAGATAAGAGCAAACATGGGTTCATAGATATGGAGTAGTTTATTGGCTATACAGCATAGAGTATGTTCATACACGAAAGTCAATGACTCTGCAAGGGGAGGTCTAAAGCAAGCAGGCTTTATATACACTTTTCATACTCATAGTTTAACATCAGTTAATAGGCAAATTCTAATGATGTGATGCATAGATCCGGTGATCACGTAGGCTACTCCCTATTCTAAGCCTATATCCTGATAAACTGTGAAACAACCAGCTAATACAGTAGGATGGTAATATACAGTAATAGTTACTACATAAATGATACCCAAATGCTGTAGAATATTTTAAATGTACAATCTCAAACAAAACATCATCATAATAACTGAATTTTATTTTAAACAACTCATATATTATATATCATTGAATTTATTGGGTTGAGATGTATACAGACAAATTAGAAGATACATATGTGAATAATTATCTAAACATTTATGTTCATAATATGTATATAAAAAACTAGAGAATCAAGGCATGGATTTTATATGGTTGAAGAGCCAGAAAGCGCTAAATAGATCCATAATTCAAATGGGACAAGTTCTCATATGGATATACCACAGATATTCTCTCAGCTAGAGATGCCATTTTAATTTACATTCTCAAATGTGTTCATATATCATGGATCACTAAACCAATTTATGTATTATCACAACGGTCAACTAGTTTACCTGTTAGAGCAGGCATGTCAAACTCGTGCGGCCCGCGGGCCGCTTGCGGCCACACCGAGTATCTGTGTGGCCCACCCAATGTGTCCCGGTTACGGCGGTGAAGAGGATGCGGCAGCTGGTAAGTATTCTCTGTGTGAGTGAATGCTGCCAGGTGATTGGATGAAGGGCCGCATGGGTTTGAATGAAGGAGGCGGGACTTAGAATGCCGGCCGGGATGCAGGGGATTGGTCGCAGGCAGGTCAGAGGAAGCCGGGGGCGGGGCTTCCGCTTTGTGCAGAGCACACGGTGAGTGTGTCTCTGCCTTCCCGCTCCTCTGCCTGCTGCGCGATGTCCCCCGCTGGGGCAGGCAGCCACAGGGACCCGAGGTAGAGGCGCTCACCCCCCTTGCCGCTGACACCCCTTGCCGCTGACCCCCCTTTGGCGCTGACCCCCCTTGCCGCTAACCCCCCTTTGGCGCTGACCCCCATTGCCGCTGACCCCCCTTGCCGCTGACTCCCCTTGCCGCTGACCCCCTTTGGCGCTCACCCCCCTTGCTGCTCACCCCCCTTTGGGCGCTCACTCCCCCTTGCCACTCACCCCCTTTCTGCGCCCTCACCCCTTGCCGCTCACCCCCTTTCTGCGCCCCCCCCCCCCCCTTGCACCCTTGGCGCTCCCTTTGCCCCCGGTCCGCATGTTGCGGAAGATGGGCGTGGGGGCGGGCGATGTTCTCCACTTTGTGTGGGGTGTGGGGGGGAGTGTGTGTGTGGGGGGGGGAGTGTGTGTGTGGGGGGGGGGGAATGTGTGCGGGGGGGGAGTGTGTGTGTGGGGGGGGATGTGTGTGGGGGGGGTGGGGGAGTGTGTGTATGTGGGGGGTGGGGGAGTGTGTGTATGTGGGGGGCGGGGGAGTGTGTATGTGTGGGGGTGGGGGAGTGTGTGTATGTGGGGGGTGGGGGTGGGGAGTGTGTGTATGTGGGGGGTGGGGGTGGGGGAGTGTGTGTATGTGGGGGGGTGGGGGGAGTGTGTATGTGGGGAGTGGGGGATTTAGGAGTGTATGTATGTGGGGGGAGGGAGTGGTGTATGTGGGGGGGGAGTGTGTGTTTTGGGGGGGGGGGGTGTGTATGTGGGGGGGGGAGTGTGTGTATGTGTGGGGGGGGGAGTGTGTGTATGTGTGGGGGGGAGTGTGTGTATGTGGGGGGGCAGTGTGTGTATGTGGGGGGGGAGTGTTGTGTATGTGGGGGGGTGGTGGGAGTGTGTGTATGTGGGGGGATGGGGGAGTATGTGTATGTGGGGGGGGAGTGTGTGTATGTGGGGGGGGAGTGTGTGTATGTGGGGGGGGGAGTGTGTGTATGTGGGGGGGGGGAGTGTGTGTATGTGGGGGGTGGGGGAGTGTGTGTATGTGGGGGGAAGTGTGTGTATGTAGAGGGGGGGAGTGTGTGTTTGTGGGGGGTGGGGAGAGTGTGTGTGGGGGGGAGAGAGTGTGTATTTGGGGGGGAGAGAGTGTGTGTGTTTGGGGGGGATGTGTATCAGTGGCTGTGTGTGTGTGTCTGTGCAGGCCAGCAGAGACTGTGTGGGTGTCTGTGCGTGGTCAGTGTCTTTGTTGGTCTGTCTGTGTGTGTGTCTGTAGGTCAGTGGCTG